>NC_134362.1:185017347-185177347 GCF_048569485.1 Anomaloglossus baeobatrachus | reverse complement strand
TTATTTTATTGCACAAGTTTTTATATGATTCTATATGATTAGATTGTAAGCCTGCAGGCAGGAGCTCCGTGCAATCACTGAGACTGGTGCGATGATCAATGAGCTCAGTGTGCACACAGTCATGCGCTAATCATTCACATTATGTGGAATAAAGCTTCAATTTGCTCCAAAACCGTCCTGTTTGTTATGTTACTGGTAATGCATTTATGAGGGTCTGAACAATGAGCAGAGAGAGGGGCTCAACCCGATGGACACCGCAGAACAGAGGCAGATGAGAAAGCGATGGATCTCCTCTTATGGGGAAAGAAGGTAGAAAGCGCTGATGTGACACTGAAAGGGGGTTGATACAATATATCACAAAAGTGACACCCTCACATTTTTGTAAATATTTTATTATATATTTTCATGGGACAACACTGAAGATCTGACCCTGTGATACAATGTACAGTGTCAGTGCGCAGCTTGTATAACATTGTAAAATTTGTGTCCTCTAATAACCAAACACACAGCCATTAATGTCTAAACTGATGGCAATAAAAGTGAGTACACCCCTAAGTTAAAATGGTCAAATTGTGCCCAACTAGCAATTTCCCCTCCCCGATGTCATGTGACTCATTAGTGTTACAAGGTGTCAGGTGTGAATGGGGGCAGCGGTGTTACATTTGGTGTTATCGCTCACACACTCTCATACTGGTCACTGGACGCTCAACATGGCTCCTCATGGTAAAGAATTCTCTGAGGAGCTGAAAAAAAAAGACTTGTTGCTCTACATAAAGATGGCCCAGGCTATAAGAAGATTGTCACCACCCTGACACTGAGCTGCAGCGCGGTGGCCAAGACCATACAGAGGTATAACAAGACAGGATCCACTCAGAACAGGCCTCGCATTGGTCGACCAAAGAGGCTGAGTGCACATGATCAGTGTCATATCCAGAGGTCGTCTTTTCAAAATAGATGTATGAGTGCTGCCAGCATTGCTGCAGACGTTACAGGGTGTGGGGGGGGTCCGCCTGACAGTGCTCAGACCATTCACTGCAGAGGTTACAGGGGTGTGGAGTCTGCCTGTCAGTGCTCAGACCATACACCATTCACTGCAGAGGTTACAGGGGTGGGGGAGATCTACCTGTCAGTGCCCAGACCATACGCCGCACACTACAGCGGTTACAGGGAAGGGGGTCCCCCTGTCAGTGCCCAGACATTATGCCACAAAACTGCAGAGGTTACAGGGTTGGGGGGTCCACCTGTCAGTGCTCAGACCATACGCTACACACTGCAGAGGTTACAGGGGTTGGGTCGGCCTGTCAGTGCTCAGACCATATGCCGAACACTGCATCACATTGCTCTTCATGGGCTGCCGTCCCAGAAGGAAGCCTCTTCTAAAGATGATGCACAAGAAAGCTGCAGTTTACTGAAGACAATCAGACTAAGGATAATCGATTACTAGAACCATCTCCTGTGGTCTGATGAGACCAAGATAAAATTATTTGCTTCAGATCGTATCAAGCGTGTGTGGTGGGAACCAGGTGAGGAAAACAAACGTGTGTCTTGCCTACAGTCAGGCATGGTGGTGGGAGTGTTGTGGTTTGGGGCTGCATGAGTGCTGCCGACTGTGGGGAGTTACATTGAGGGAACCATGAATGCCAACATATCCTGTTATATACTGAAGCAGAGCATGGCCCCCTCCCTTCATATTCCAAAATGATAATGACCCCAAACACAACTCCAAGACCACCACTAAAGTTAAAGGAGCTGCACTGGCCAAGCGTCTCCAGACCTGAACCCTACTGAGCATCTGTGGGGCCTCCTCAAACAGAAGGTGGAGGAGCACAAGGTTTCTAACATCCACCAGCTCTGAGATGTCATCATGGAGGATGGAAGAGGATCAAGTGGCTCTTGGGAATCTCCAGTGACCTCCAGGCCCATGAAAGATGAGGCTGTGCTGGAAATAATGGTGACCACACAAAATCACACTTTGGCCATTTTCACTTTAGGGGTGTACTCACTTTTGTTGACATTAACCTTCGTCCGGCTGATTAGGTACAATTGTAACTATTCCCTTTTTAAACTGCAATAATTTATTTTTTCGAAAAGCCGTAGAGGGCTGAAATTTCGTGACATCTCAGCAGTTTTGGTCCAGAATATATTGGCCAAATTTCAATAAAATATCTCCACCCCCTTCCGAGATAAGGGGTCGACAAATTTTGGCAAAATTATGCAGCCTGACGAAGGTTAATGGTTGTGGCTGAGTTATGAAGAGGACACCAAATTCACCCTGTTATAAAGCTGCACACTGACACTGTACATTGTATCGCAGGGCCAGATCTGCAGTGCTGTCGCAAGAAAAGATATAAGATATTTACAAAAATGTGAGGGGTGTACTCACTTTTGTGATGTACTGTAGATGACACTGGTGTGTGTGTGTGTGTGTGTGTGTGTGTGTGGGTGTGGCGGGGGGAGTCATAATTTTT
Organism: Anomaloglossus baeobatrachus; assembly: GCF_048569485.1. Lineage (NCBI taxonomy): Eukaryota > Metazoa > Chordata > Amphibia > Anura > Aromobatidae > Anomaloglossus > Anomaloglossus baeobatrachus. Next base: position 185,174,879 of record NC_134362.1, on the reverse strand, counting down.
CTTCTATAAACTACTACATTTCCATATATTGCATTTATTGGGGTATTAGTGCTGTGGTGACAGCCACTATGCTACACTCCGGGGATCTGCACAGTGCACACTCTACCCTGCGACGGATCTCAGATGTCCGGGTGTACCAAGATGGCGGCTTCCGCGTTCACACACGTGGGTCTACCGGTCGCGTAGTGATGACGTCAAGAGCGGTCACGTGTGCTTCGGTAGGAAATAGAATGAGTGAGGACGATCTTCGGGCGGTGCTCCGGGCATCTGTGCGGGAGTTTCCGGACTTCCCCTCCCCCGGGATCTGCTTCAGGTCGGTGCTTTCTGCATCTTCTGCAGTTCTCTGTGCATGAAGCTTCCCTGACCCTGCGGCTGGGGGCAAAGTCCCAGCATTAGTAGTTATGGGACTGTTCCGTGCTGGCAGATTCAATCCTAATTGCTAATTTGCATATTTTGCATAAATTATAGTTTAATTATGAAGATAATTGTCTACAATAAAGGAAAAACAATAAAAAAAAAAGCAGTGATGATGTCACATGACCACAGCATCCAATCACTGCTTGTGATGTCACCTACAATGTTTGGCTACAGAGTGCAGTGATTGGCTGGCAGCAGTCATGTGATCAGGGTATGTGATGTCATCACTGCTGGACTCCGCTGACCACCAAAACAATGGCGGATGTCTTATTTTATGCAGTTTCTTGCACATAGGTCACTTTCTTAAGATCCCTGACCCCTTTCTTTAGGGATGACCCCGCCCCCAAACTAAGAAGGTATCACTTGCAATGTGTGTATGTTCTGCTTCTCGCTTTCCAGGGACATCACCCCAGTCCTTAAAGACCCCGCCGCGTTCTCAGCCGCCATCGACCTGTTTGAGAGCTTTCTCCGAAAGACCTTCCCAAAGATTGATCTGATCGCTGGTACGGTGCGGGGGAGGGGAGGTTATGACTTATTTCTGCCATTACCGCATCATAAAGGGGTTTTCCAGCTTTTATGAATACACATTTGTAGCCAACCCCCAAAATAGTAAAAACTGTGCTTTTCTCACCTTTCCCAGGTCCACCGCTGCAGACAATCACAGAGTTCACTGATTTTACCTTCCACAGGTTCACCGCTGCAGACAATCACTGAGGTCACCAATTTCACCTCCCCCAGGTCCACTGCAGCAGACAATCACTGAGGTCACTAATTTTACCTTCCCCAGGTTCACCGCTGCAGACAATCACAGAAGTCACTGATTTCACCTTCCCCAGGTTCACTGCTGCAGACAATCACTGAGGTCACTGATTTCACCTTTCCCTGGTTCACCGTTGCAGACAATCACTGAGGTCACTGATTTTACCTTCCCCAGGTTCACCGCTGCAGACAATCACTGAGGTCACTAATTTTACCTTCCCCAGGTTCACCGCTGCAGACAATCACAGAAGTCACTGATTTCACCTTCCCCAGGTTCACTGCTGCAGACAATCACTGAGGTCACTGATTTCACCTTTCCCTGGTTCACCGCTGCAGACAATCACTGAGGTCACTGATTTTACCTTCCCCAGGTTCACCGCTGCAGACAATCACTCAGGTCACTGATTTTACCTTCCCCAGGTTCACCGCTGCAGACAATCACTGAGGTCACTGATTTTACCTTCCCCAGGTTCACCGCTGCAGACAATCACTGAGGTCACTGATTTTACCTTCCCCAGGTTCACCGCTGCAGACAATCACTGAGGTCACTGATTTTACCTTCCCCAGGTTCACCGCTGCAGACAATCACTGAGGTCACTGATTTTACCTTCCCCAGGTTCACCGCTGCAGACAATCACTGAGGTCACTGATTTTACCTTCCCCAGGTTCACCGCTGCAGACAATCACTGAGGTCACTGATTTTACCTTCCCCAGGTTCACCACTGCAGACAATCACTGAGGTCACTGATTTCACCTTCCCCAGGTCCACCGCTGCAGGCAATCACCGAGCTCACTGATTGCCTGCAGCGCTGTCAACATAACGTCAGTGCTGCAGAGAATCTTGGAGCGAGAGAGCAAAGTTAGTGCTGGACCTGGAGAGGAGGAGCAAAGCACTAAGGGGTTTTTAACAGTGCAAACTGAAGTTTGTTTTTGAGGGGCCGCACTTAACTCTTTCAGTGACTGATTCACAGGAAGCCAAAAAAAAAGTTTTTTTAACATTATAGTAGGGCCGACCAGACCGGGGGCACCCTGTCCCGGTGGGGTGGGTTTTACACTTTTTGATCCAACAGTGTTAACCCAATGTTTATGCTTGTCCATCCAGGTCTGGACTCCCGCGGGTTTCTCTTCGGTCCGGCCCTGGCACAGAGATTTGGCATCGGGTTTGTGCTGATTCGGAAAAAGGGGAAATTACCGGGTCCAACGGAGTCCGTGTCCTATTCTCTGGAGTACGGAAAGGTATATACAGCACATCGGCGTATAGGGTGTATACGCAGTATATAAGGTGTGACACAGTAAAATACTTTTTTTGGTAGTATTGAGGGGTTTAGACTTATAGACAGTATATCACAAAAGTGAGTACACCCCTCACATTTTTGTAAATATTCTATTATATCTTTTCATGGGACAACACTGAAGATCTGACCCCATGATACAATGTACAGTGTCAGTGCGCAGCTTGTATAATGGTGTAAATAAATCAGCACACAGCCATTAATGTCAACAAAAGTGAGTACACCCCTAAGTAAAAATGGAGAAATTATGCCCAGTTAGTCTTTTTCCCTCCCCGGTGTCATGTGACTCATTAGTGTTACAAGGTCTCCGGTGTGAATGAGGGAGGTGTGTTACATTTGGGGTTATCGCTCACACACGCTCTCATACTGGTCACTGGACGCTCAACATGGCTCCTCATGGCAAAGAATTCTCTGAGGATCTGAAAAAAAGAATTGTTACACTATATAAAGATGACCGAGGCTATAAGAAGATTGTCAGCACCCTGACACTGAGCTGCAGCACAGTGGCCAAGACCATACAGCAGTATAACAAGACAGGATCCACTCAGAACAGGCCTCGACAGAAGCTGAGTGCACGTGGTCAGTGTCATATCCAGAGGTCGTCTTTTCAGAATAAATGTATGAGTGCTGCCAGCATTGCTGTAGAGGTTACAGGGGTGGGGGGTCTGCCTGTCAGTGCTCAGACCACGCGCCACACACTGCAGAGGTTACAGGGGTGGGGGGTCCACGTGTCAGTGCTCAGACCACACGCCACACACTGCAGAGGTTACAGGGGTGGGGGGTCCACGTGTCAGTGCTCAGACCACACGCCACACACTGCAGAGGTTACAGGGGTGGGGGGTCCGCCTGTCAGTACTCAGACCACACGCCACACTCTGCAGAGGTTACAGAGGTGGGGGGTCCACGTGTCAGTGCTCAGACCACACGCCACACACTGCAGAGGTTACAGAGGTGGGGGGTCCACGTGTCAGTGCTCTGACCACACGCCACACACTGCAGAGGTTACAGGGGTGGGGGGTCCGCCTATCAGTGCTCAGATCACACACTGCAGAGGCTACAGAGGTGTGGGGTCCACGTGTCAGTGCTCAGACCACACGCCACACACTGCAGAGGTGGGGGGTCCACGTGTCAGTGCTCAGACCACACGCCACACACTGCAGAGGTTACAGAGGTGAGGGGGTCCACGTGTCAGTGCTCTGACCACACGCCACACACTGCAGAGGTTACAGGGGTGGGGGGTCCACCTGTCAGTGCTCAGACTACACACTGCAGAGGCTACAGAGGTGTGGGGTCCACGTGTCAGTGCTCAGACCACACACTGCAGAGGCTACAGAGGTGTGGGGTCCACGTGTCAGTGCTCAGACCACACGCCACACACTGCAGAGGTTACAGAGGTGGGGGGGTCCACATGTCAGTGCTCTGACCACACGCCACACACTGCAGAGGTTACAGGGGTGGGGGGTCCACCTGTCAGTGCTCAGACCACACACTGCAGAGGCTACAGAGGTGAGGGGTCCACGTGTCAGTGCTCAGACCACACGCCACACACTGCAGAGGCTACAGAGGTGAGGGGTCCACGTGTCAGTGCTCAGACCATACGCCACACACTGCATCGCATTGGTCTGCATGTCTTTCATCCAACAAGGAATTCTCTTCTAAACAAGATGCACAAGAAAGCCGCAAACAGTTTGCTGAAGACAAGCAGACGAAGGACATGTGTTACTGGAACCATCCTGTGCTCTGACGAGACCAAGATAAACTTATTTGGATCAGATGGAGGCAAGTGTGGATTGTGACAACCAAGTGAGGAGGACAAAGACAAGTATGTCCTGCCTACAGTCAGGCATGGTGGTGGAGGGTCATGGTTTGGGGCTGCATAAGGGCTGCTGGCTGTGGGGTCTACAGATCATTGAGGGAACCATGAATGCCAACATGTCCTGTGACACTGAAGCAGAGCATCATCTCTCCCCTTCATATTCAAACATGATAATGACCCCATACACTTCCAGGATGATCACTGCCTTGCTAAAGAAACAGAGTGTAAAGGTGTTGGACCGGCCAAGAGTCTCCAGACCTAAACCCTATGGAGCATCTGTAGGACCTCCTCAAACAGAAGATGGAGGAACGCAAGGTCTGTAACATCCACCAGTTCTGTGATGTCAGTATGGAGGATGGGAGAGGATCCAGCGGCTCCTGTGAAGCTCCAGTGACCTCCAGGCCCAAAAGAGTTAAAACAGTGCTGGAAAATAATGGCGGACACACAAAATATTCACACTTTGGGCACAATTTACCCATCTTCACTTAGGGGTGTACTCACTTTTGTGATATAACGTGTGTGTATATATATAATATTTTTTTTTTATGTTGCTTCTTTAGGCTGAGCTTGAAATCCAGACTGATGCGGTGGACCCCGGCCAGAAGGTTGTGATAATTGATGATTTATTGGCCACCGGAGGTAAATATCATTCCTTGTCTATACTCTTATTCCTATGTCATTCCATGGGTGCCTGCTCTCCCCCAGAAACAGCACCACCTCTGTCTGTGCCTGGTATTGCACCAAAGTGTTATTAAAAGAGTGGGCCTTCTCTTCCTAAAGCGCCACTCCAGCGTATTGCTTTGTTTTTCAGTGCTGGAGTGGCGCTTTAAATCTAAGCCCCCTGCCTGTCATGTACTCACAATCCAGTGGCTTCACCTTTTACCGACGCCGCTACGGTCCCATGGTGCCATCTTGTGACTGTCCAGAAGTTACATCGCAAGCTCCCAATACAAGTCTATGGGAGCCAGAATGAGACTCTCATAGACTTGTATTGAGTTTTCTATGGGATTCAGGTCTGGAGAAACTGCAGCCGCTCCATTTAAGGTTCTCCAGTAGCCATTCCCTAATGATGTGACCTCAATGTGATGGAGCATTGTCCCCCATGAAGACGACATTAGACCGGTGTTGTTTATTCAGAGGCAAAATGACTGCATTAATGAGGTTATTCCAGTAGTCGGGGCTGTCACTGCACCACTCACAAAGTGTAGGACTGTCCTGTACTGACTAGACCCACCGGCCCTCATTGTAACCCCACCACCATCAAAGCCTTGTCTGGTGACAAGAGTGGCTGATGCACAGCGCTCTCCTTCATGTCTTCATCATTGGTGGCCATCGTTTCTGCTCAGCGTGAATCAAATTTTATCAGTGACCAGCACTGAGGTGCTCGTCCAGTGTAGATGACACCTGTGCCTGGTGGTGTGGTCAGGTACGTAGATGACACCTGTGCCTGGTGGTGTGGTCAGGTACGTAGATGACACCTGTCGCTGGTGGTGTGATCAGGCATGTAAAGGACTCCAGTGCCTGGTGGTGTGGTCAGGCATGTAGAGGACTCCAGTGCCTGGTGGTGTGGTCAGGTACGTAGATGCCACCTGACGCTGGTGGTGTGGTCAGGCATGTAGAGGACTCCAGTGCCTGGTGGTGTGGTCAGGCATGTAGAGGACTCCAGTGCCTGGTGGTGTGGTCAGGCATGTAGAGGACTCCAGTGCCTGGTGGTGTGGTCAGGCACGTAGAGGACTCCAGTGCCTGGTGGTGTGGTCAGGCATGTAGAGGACTCCAGTGCCTGGTGGTGTGGTCAGGCATGTAGAGGACTCCAGTGCCTGGTGGTGTAGTCAGGCATGTAGAGGACTCCAGTGCCTGGTGGTGTGGTCAGGCATGTAGAGGACTCCAGTGCCTGGTGGTGTGGTCAGGCACGTAGAGGACTCCAGTGCCTGGTGGTGTGGTCAGGCATGTAGAGGACTCCAGTGCCTGGTGGTGTGGTCAGGCATGTAGAGGACTCCAGTGCCTAGTGGTGTAGTCAGGCATGTAGAGGACTCCAGTGCCTGGTGGTGTGGTCAGGCATGTAGAGGACTCCAGTGCCTGGTGGTGTGGTCAGGCATGTAGAGGACTCCAGTGCCTGGTGGTGTGGTCAGGCATGTAGAGGACTCCAGTGCCTGGTGGTGTGGTCAGGCATGTAGAGGACTCCAGTGCCTGGTGGTGTGGTCAGTCATGTAGAGGACTCCAGTGCCTGGTGGTGTGGTCATGTACATAGATGACGCTGGTGGTATGGTCAAGTACCTTGCATATCGTCTAGCATTCAGATCACATGGATTAAAGTGGTTTCAAATTGTCCAATGTGACATGTGGGGACCTCTCACTTCCTGTAAATGTGCATGCAGTTGTGTGACATTCATTATCCAGTTCCAAAGGGCATTGTCCACAATGCAGCGGTCATCAGTGTGGCATGTGGCTGGAGTATGTCCACTTCTTTGCCTTTCTGTGACTCTTCTAGTCTCTCTCTATCTCTGTTGCAACCTGCTGGTGACACTCTAAGCTCAGTGGCCACTTCCGTCTGAGAACCTCCTGCTTGAAGCCTCACAATAGCGCGGTGCTGCTGATCAATTGTCAGGTGTCATCTTGGTCTTATGACGTCAAAATGTGACCAGCATGGTGAGGAGGACGGTTTAATACCAATTCTAACTGAACCCCAAAATGTATTGGGCGATTCATGGATCAAACACCTGTTGTGAATTTTGCCATTAAGCTCCTTGTCAGAGAACAGCAAGTTGTGCAGAAAGTGCTGAAACACTGAAGAGCTGGACGTGTGCATCCAACGTTTAGGGAAGGTCACCTCAATGGGTTAGAGGGCATTTTAGGATCATCCTGAAACCCAAATATCCCTTCTTTATAAAGGGTGGGTGCATATGTGTATATATAATATATACATGCCTCCAGGAATGATATTGTTTCTCTACCATAAGTGCTATCCATCCAACAGTCACATTCCTACTGCAGCCAATCAGCAGCCACTGATTGTCTGCAGCGTTCAAGTGACTTGATTTTATCTGTAGTAACCCGGTGTATTATTTTCAGGGACGATGGCTGCAGCATGCGAGCTACTGACGAAAAGAAACGCCGACATCCTGATCTCTCTGGTTCTCATCGAGCTCACAGAGCTGAAAGGGGCAGAGAAACTCCGTCCTCACCCGGTCCATGCTCTGCTGCAGTACGACTGATCTCCAGGACCGGACGGCCATTTTTTTTTTTTTTTTTTTTTTTTTTTTTCCACCCCTGCCTTTCATTTCAATGTATAATTTGGTTTACAGTGACACAGGACTTGAAACAAGTATCTGTACACACTAGGGGGAGAGAACACCTCTAATTTCCAATAAGGGACCCTAGAATTGTGTAGTGCGAGGTGGGATGACAGTTATGGAGAACAGTGCATTGTGTAATGTTGGGGGCCACATTGTTGCATTGTTCTACCACCAGGGGTCACAATACACTGATGGTGCTTGACCTGCAAATCATAAATCAGTATTGAGAAGAATTGTACTTTTTGTTTTTCGTTTATATTATACAATGAGAGTTTAGGGTTTATGTATCCAATATATAAAGGGGTGTGCGTGTGCGCTGAAGGACTCTTCACAGTTGCATTAATAATCACAAAATTTTGTACAGAAGCCTCATGTGTCTCAGGGAACATGTTTTGACAAGAAAATGTAACCCCCGTGCTTCATAGTTACTCTCCAAAATACCTCCATTAAAGTGAATGGAGCTGGGAGCTACAGGCTAGTAATAGGAGCTGTGATTGGTTGCTATAGGAACAAAGGACATTCTTAGGATAAGAAGCTTGTGTGAGGTTATGTTGTCGGTGGGGAGACAGAGCGAGACAGAGACACCAAGGCTAGTTTCACATATCCAGCTTTTCGCCGGTTTGACTGATGCGGCACACGCCAGTACAGTACATTGGCAGCACCGCAACTTCCGGGTCACATGCTCCGGTCACATGACAGCATGTGACCAGCGCTTGTTGCGCTGCCATTGTACTGTATACACTACTGGAGTGCACCAGAACCGGTGAAAAGCTGGATATGTTGCCATCCTGGGCAACGCCCGGGTATTATAGCTAGTATATATATGTATTAATCCCTTTAAGATATTCATGGGCTAATTTCCACATAATCTACCATAGTTTATGCCAGTGCAGCCTGCGGGCCACATCCAACCCTTTGGCTTTTCCAGACTAGCCCGAAGACAGAGACGGGGCTGAAAAGTGGCTCACAGGCGGCACCATGCCCTCCACTGCCAGACATCACTGCTATCCACATCCTCAGGATGGCGGCAGCAGCAGGGAACATATTGATGGAGAAAGGGCACCTGACTCATTCCACCAAATAAACAGTTGCACTCTAATGTTGAGACATTAAAGGGAACCTGTCCCAGATTTGGGGCCTATAAGCTGCGGCCACCCCCAGTGGACTCTTATATACAGTATGTTAGAATGCTGTATATAAGAGCCCAGGCCGCTGTGTAGAATGTAAAAGTCACTTAAGTGGCAGTGCGATGCAGACTGGTCAGATGGGTGTCTGTCCTCTGCGTTCGGCGCCTCCTCTTTCGGCCATATGTTTTTCTTCTGAAGCTGGGGTGAGTGACACGTCCTACACACTAGACAGCATTGGAGGTCCCGCGCAGGCGCACTTAGATCTGCCCTGAGCCTGGCAGATCAAAGTATTATAGTGCGCCTGCGCAGGACCTCAATGCCGACTAGTGTGGATGATGTAGTACGCGTCATGCACTCCGGCTTCAGAAGAAGGAGGACAAAGATGCCTGAAAGAGGAGGCGCCGGACCCAGAGAATGGAGACATCCATGCGACAGGTCTGCACGGCACCTTAGGTGAGTATTATAAAGTGATTTACATTCTACACAGCGGCCTGGGCTCTTATATACATTGTTAGAATGCTGTATACAAGAGCCCACTGATTGTGGCCACAGCTAATAGTCACCAAATCTGGTGACAATACATAAAGGAATATAAAAGCATATTACTTCTAAGAGGAGGAAGAGGAAAAAAAAAAAAGGCATAAAAATGGCCAGTTTTATGGGAGTCCAACAGCCAACATAAAAGGTGCATCTCTTAGGCCAGTTTCACATATCCAGCTTTTCGCCGCATTGCCAGATCAGTCACACTCCACTACAGTACAATGGCATCACAGCAACCTCCGGTCACATGCCGTCATATGACCAAAGCCATTGTACTGGAGTGTGCCGCATCAGGCAAAGCGGCGAAATGCCGGATGTGTGAAACCGGCCTTAAATGTTGGGTCCCTATCTACTCTGTTAACATATCTTAGCATTTCAGAGTGCAACTCTATTTGTTAATATTTCATGCTCAGTATGTAATTGTTCACACTTGAGTGTTGGGAAGTGCTATCAGTCTTTTTCCTTAGAAATTGGGGTCATGCCTTCTACTCAAAAGCCTTAGGGGATTTTACTTATTAGCAGGTTCCTATGGCTGATGAGTAGAAGTGCTCAATTATAAAGGCATATGACCCCATAATCTGAAGAAAAAAAGACTGATGGCACTTCCTAACATGCAAGTGTGAACAGGTGCATGAGGTATAGTAAAACAAATAAACAAAGTTGCACTCTGAAATGCAAAGACATGTTAATTAGGTTTTTAACCCAAAGAGGCATTAGAATAGATAGGGATGGAAGCTTGATACGGCTTTACATTGGCTGTTGAGCTCCTGTGCAACTGGTCATTTTTATATGAAAAAGTATCTCAATTTTCTTTTTCTTAGCAGTATATTCCTCTAGTCATTATATCTTAGAATTTCAGAGTGCAACTGTCTGTTAAGATCTCCCATGATCGGTATGCACCTGTTCACACTTACGTTAGGAAGTGCCATTAGTGTTTTTCCTTCTTCCACCAATCAGCATGGGAGACGGCAAACGCGATAACGTCAGTTCAGAGCATGTGCTGTGTGGAGCGCAAGTGCAACAGAGAGCGTTGCGTGTGTGGAAAGCATGCATGTTTACAGGAGGCCAGTGTCAGACTGGCTACCGGAGGAACCGCCCAGTAATACTAGTCCTGGCTGCGGTTACCTGCATTGAACTCCAGAGTGCAGCCTGGACTGAACCGCAAGCACCGACTGATTCCCCAGCGATTGAGGTTCAGTTCATGTCACAGCTGCGGACAGACTGGGCTGAACTCTGGAGCTCAATGCAGGTAACCGCAGCCAGGACTGGTATTACTGGTGGTTCCTCCGGTAGCCAGTCAGACACTGCAGAAGGTTATGTGTGGGCTCACACTGTATATATGTGGGCTCACACTGTATATAGAGGCATATTATCATACTGCGCAATATTAAGTGATAAAATATTTTGGTAATTTTATTATTGAGCAGACTTTATTTCAGCCCATTAATTTAGCCTCCACAACAGTCACAGTTTCTCATATGGCCTCTCGGGAAACACCTCGGTTACTTACCGGTAGCCGGTTTATCTAGAACCCATGACAGCACCCATATAATCACGTGGTGCTGTCATGGGTGAGGGGAAAACACCTCGGTTACTTACCGGTAGCCGGTTTTTCCAGAACCCATGACAGCACCCATATAATCCCTCCCTTTTCACCCTTAGTGTGCACTATTCTGGGTGTGCATGTGTGTTATAGTTGGTGATAGAGTTAAGTTCTAACGTTTGTTGGAGGTCCTCTCAATTCTCGGTAATCAACTGAAGGGGAGAGGTACGGTCCTTTTATTTCAGAATGGTTTCCTGTCCTCGCTGGGCGGATCCCTCTCTCATGTGGTGCTGTCATGGATGAGGGGAAAAGTTAATTGCCTACCTCTGGTCTATGCTATCATGAGGGTGAAGTCTGCAGATATAGGATTTTGTAGTTAATTAGTAAATTGCAGATATAAACTGTCTAAACTCATTTCCCAACCTGTGATCCATCATTTTGCAAGACGAGAATTTTAATGTCACAATAAGGCTATGTGCCCATGGGACAATGTACTCGCGGATTTTGCCGCGGAAAACCTGCGGATTTATCTGGATTTTTTTAGATAAATCCGCAGGTTTTAGCAAGTACAGACACTCCCCATGTTATCCTATGGGACATGGGAGTGCTGTGTCCATGCTGCGGTATGTGCGGCTGCGGATGTCAATTATTCCTGCAGAAATATCTGCGGATTTCTCAGTCCTCCACTATGGGGATAGAGGCCGGGACTTCCACAGGTAAGTCGCATGAATAACAGCAGGTTTACCGCAGATATTTCGCCGGAATCCCGTAGCAATGTATAACTGTGGATTCCGAGGGGGGCGGGAATCAGCTGCAGGAAACCTGTGGATATATATATATCCACAGGTACAATGTCCTGGGATACATGCAAAATATGGAAGAATTAATTATACTGTTGGCCCATTCCCTGTGGCTTGTAAGGAATCTGAATGAGGGTCAGCTCCAGTGACCGCTTATGGCTCGCGGCCTCCATACTCCGGCCTCAGACCTTAAAGACTGTGTGTAGCCATCATTTATCAGATTTAAGCCAAAAAAAAAAAAAGTAATGCAAGTTCTTTTAATCCAAATTGGGAAATACAGACATTTGCAGCATTAATATAAAAACTGATGAAAGCCGGGTTCATACAGAGCAGAAGTGACATTTAAGACTCAAAAAAGGTACTTGGAAATTTAAACACCATCACATTACCAATTCCGGCTCATTTTCTGCACCATTTTTTGCTTTTTGTTGAAAGGCCCCATCTTTGTGATCAGATTTATTATTACATAGTGATGCAACAGGGCAGACGATGCAGAGCTGAACTTTCAACCAAATGCAAAAAGTGATGTGAATAAGGCTCAAAAAGGTAATTCATCCCCCTCCCATGCAATTTTAGATCAAGGCAGTACCCAGATGAATAGACTTGCAAAAAAAATCCAATTTAAAAATTATTGCACCCCTGTAAAAAGTAAAAACCAGGTCCCAAAGTGAGAAAATCTGAGCCAGATAATAAAAGATAAAGCTGTGGATCAGAGCGACTGCTCTGCCTTCATTTTCTTGTCCAGTCTTTCCAGGATCAGATTCAAGTCCATTGTCTTGTTGAGTTTGTAGTAAATTTCTTTCCTGATGGGATGAACTGACAGCCAGTCCGGGAGCAGCTCCACCAGCAACGACAGATGTTTCTCCATGTCTCCTGCGGGGTTAAAAAAAAAAAAAAAAAATTAAAAAAAAAAAGTCACAAATATAATGCCATTTGTAAGATCACTGCTTGCTGTCAGTAAACAAAACAGACAAAAGCTGCTGAAAACCAACTGATATAAGGTGTTCATCTCGTTACAGCGCCGTCTTCTGCACCTTTGTCAGATGGAAGGGTTTTCCCAGTCGTAGGCCTTCACTTATGACACAGACGTCACACGTACCGGAGACAAGGACACACATAGATCCATTAACTTCAATGGGTCTGCGGACATGTCCGTGTTTTCACACTACCTGCGTCGAGCAAGTGTGGTGTCCATGTGCTCCACACGGTGACATGTCATTTTTTTCTCTGGCAGCACGGGCGTCACATGGACCACACACTGATGTGTGGAGGACACCCATATCATTAAAAAAAGACTTTATACTTGCCTGTCTCCGGCTCTGCTGTTGCTTCCGGACCCGCTCATTATGCTCATGAATATTCACTGCACTGACCACAGACCCAGAAGCATCAGCAGCGCCAGAGACAGGCACGTATACAAATTGATGCTGTCCGTGTGCTATCCAGATGTCACACAGAATATACACACGGGCAAACATACTGATCTGCCGCACAGATCATCACAAACGTGGATGAAATGCACGGACATGTGAAAGAGGCCTAAGGTTATGTGCCCACGCTGCGGAATATTAGCGGAATTTGTCGCGATTTTTTTGCAGAAATTACACGGATTTCTCAAAAATCCACAGTACAGAGTCCCCAGCCATTTCTATGGCATTGTGGAACTGCTGTGCCCATGCTGCGTTTTTTTCCGTAGCGGAAATAATGCGGATTTCCCTGCGGAAAAAATCTGCAGCATGTCAATTATTCCTGCGGATTTTTCCGCACGATCCCATACTTGCCTGCCTTGATAGACACCGGAGTCACTTCCTCCGGTGCAGAGGAGCGCGGTGGAACCAGCAGCAAGCGGGAGGTGGGCGGGGCCTGCACAAGGTCTGGTCATGTGACAGCCGGAGCTAGTTCAGGCCCGCCCACCTTCTCCTGCACAGTGCAGACACAGCCGGAAAGTGAAGTGCTGCGTGATGGAGGTAAGTATAAAAACGCCCCGATCACTCCAGCACTTTTTCTCCATTGAGGATGCAGTGCCAAAGCCATAGTACTGTATCCTCAATGCAGCACGACCGCAGCACGACCGCAGGACGACCGCAGGACGACCGCAGGACGACCGCAGGACATCCGCAGGACATTACGCAATACATCCGCAGCATGAAGACAGCCAAAGTTGTGCTGCGGATTTCTGGGAGCTCCTGCGGATATATCTGCAGGACACTTTCCCCGTGGGCACAAAGCCTTAGGATGTAAAATGATGTTCCGGTCTTAAGTTTCTGCTTTAAAAAAAAATAAAAAAAATAAAATAAAGCCGGAGCCGGACAGCATTGATGACTCTGTAGGAGGCTCTTACCTGCAGACATTGAGGATCGGTAGCTGGAGATTACACGGTTGCACACAACTTCCGCAGTCAGCGCCGGCTTCTTCTCTGCCACGAACACATTGCGCAGAATGCGGGCGAGCTCCGGGAGCCGGGACATCATGAGGAGACGTTCTTCTTGCTGGGGTTTTCGGGTCATCATGGCTTGAAGTTTCTGCGCCTCTTTAGCTCGAATCTATAAAGTAGACGTCATTACTAACTGAACGCTCCTAGGATGGAGACCTCAGACTGCTTCTTCACAATTTTGAAACTATACATCAGATGAGAAAGACCCTTGTCCAGCGGCCGTGTCTGGGATCCACTTGCTCGCTGCTGGTGTCCTCAGTGCCTCTAAGGCTGTGTGTATTTTTTCTTTATTTACTTTTTGGTGCTATAGTTCTATGCTTTTCAGTATTAGGCTATGTGCCCATGGGACTCTACCTGTGGATTTTGCAGAGGAAAACCTGCGGATTTTTCTGGATTTTCTAGATAAATCCGCAAGTTTCAGCAAGTACAGACACTCCTCATGATATCCTATGGGACATGGGGAGTGCTGTGTCCATGCTGTGGTATGTGCGGCTGCGGAACATGCTGCGGATTCTCCGCAGCCGCACATAACTGCATGTTAGTAATTCCTGCGGAAATACCTGCGAATGTCTAGCCTTTCTACTATGGAGATAGAGGCCGGGACTTCCGCAGGTAAGTCGCATGAATGTCCACAGATATTTTGCTAGAATCCTGCCGCTATGGATAGCTGCGGATTCCAGGGAGCTGCTGCGGGAAACCTGCGGACGTAGCCTTATGATTATGTACCTGTGGGTATGTGCCCATGGGACTATTAGGCCCAGTACGATTTCATGTATGTGTCACAGCCAAACAATGACCAGGCAACAGGCCAGTAAATCAGAAGAGGTCCTATAGATTACAGCAGGTAGGAGGCGATTTCACACGACTACCAGTGTGGCCACCAGATCAGTATCCTGCTAATTTATTCGCTGAACTATACCTACCCTTTCCAGAAGGGACTGGGACACTCCTTTAAGGGCACTGGATGCAGCAGGGGCAGGTTTAGGCTCCTCTGAAGGTGCTGGATTTGTGTCTGCAATATTCGTCTCTGCATTTCTTATAGCTAAATTTGAAAGAGCCTTTTCCATCTACAGATAAAAAGGGGGAGGGGTAGGGGAAGCACAAGATTAACACTGGTTCCAAAAGTGCACTGAACAAGAGGAAGGCTGCCATAACGGAGAACAAGACTCACCTTTGGGGTCATCAGTCCCCTAGCTTTAGTCAGCACCTCCTGCGCAGTGCTCAGCTTCTCCACCTGTGGCGGTTGTGGAAGTTCGGCTGCCGCGACATCGGGAACCTCATCTACATTAAACCGGGGGTGCCAACGGGTCAGCTGATAGTCGGGCACTGCCATAGGGGGATTCAACGTCGCCAGGAAAGACTATGGGACGGGACATGAGAAGATTAGATCATGGCGGTGTAGTATGGTGTAAACATGCACACAGCGTCCGGCACTCACTGAGTGGTGCTGCTTCACGATATCGGTGAGGCTTCTATGGAAGAACTTTCTGCGTTCCAGGAGGCGACTCGCTGTGAGCTGAAGGCGGCCGTCCAGTTTATCTTCTGCAAAATCAAGGATGACAAGTGTCAGAAGAAGGCAAGAAAAAATAAATTAAAAATTATATATATATATATATATATATATATATATATATATATATATATATATATATATATATATATATATATATATATATATATATATATATATATATATATATATATATATATATATATATATATATATATATATATATATATATATATATATATATATATATATATATATATATATATATATATATAATATGCCTGGATAGAAGATGCCACAAGCTTAAAAAGATATTTGGCACAAATTTGCATTTCAATCTCTGCTATGTGCAGAGGTGTAGAAAGTGGCTGTAGATATGAGTCAAGGCCAAGAATGCAACCGCACCCACACTGCGTGCACAAGTGCAGGAATAGGGACCAGGGTTCAGGCTTCTGGCTGTGATAAAGTGAGTGCCATATGGATTAAGTCAATTTATCTCCAACTCTAATATATCTAATATATCTAATCTATCTATCTATCTATATATATATATATATTATTTTATATATTATTATTTTAAAATAATAATATTATTATTATTAATATATATTATTATATATATTATATATAATAAATAGAAGGGAATTTTGTTTACTTACCGTAAATTCCTTTTCTTCTAGCTCCTATTGGGAGACTGAGACAATTGGAGGCAGAAGCTATACACCCCAGACAATTGGGTGTATAGCTACTGCCTCCGGAGGCCACACAAAGTATTACACTTAAAAGTGTAACCCCTCCCCTCTGCCTATACACCCTCCCGTGCATCACGGGCTCCTCAGTTTTGGTGCAAAAGCAGGAAGGAGGAAACTTATAAATTGGTCTAAGGTAAATTCAATCCGAAGGATGTTCGGAGAACTGAAAACCATGAACCAAAAGAACAATTCAACATGAACAACATGTGTACACAAAAGAACAACCAGCCCGAAGGGCACAGGGGCGGGTGCTGGGTCTCCCAATAGGAGCTAGAAGAAAAGGAATTTACGGTAAGTACACAAAATTCCCTTCTTTGTCGCTCCATTGGGAGACCCAGACAATTGGGACGTCCAAAAGCAGTCCCTGGGTGGGTAAAAGAATACCTCAATAACAAGAGCCGAAACGGCCCCCTCCTACAGGTGGGCAACCGCCGCCTGAAGGACTCGCCTACCTAGACTGGCGTCTGCCGAAGCATAGGTATGCACCTGATAGTGTTTCGTGAAAGTGTGCAGACTAGACCAGGTAGCTGCTTGACACACCTGCTGAGCCGTAGCCTGGTGCCGCAATGCCCAGGACGCACCCACGGCTCTGGTAGAATGGGCTTTCAGCCCTGAAGGAAGCGGAAGCCCAGAAGAACGGTAGGCTTCAAGAATCGGTTCCTTGATCCACCGAGCCAAGGTTGACTTGGAAGCCTGCGACCCCTTACGCTGGCCAGCGACAAGGACAAAGAGCGCATCTGAACGGCGCAGGGGCGCCGTGCGAGACACGTAGAACCGGAGTGCCCTCACTAGATCTAATGAGTGCAAATCCTTTTCACATTGGTGAATTGGATTAGGGCAAAATGAAGGTAAGGAGATATCCTGATTGAGATGAAAAGGAGATACCACCTTAGGGAGAAATTCCGGGACAGGACGCAGAACCACCTTATCCTGGTGAA
Organism: Anomaloglossus baeobatrachus; assembly: GCF_048569485.1. Taxonomy (NCBI): domain Eukaryota; kingdom Metazoa; phylum Chordata; class Amphibia; order Anura; family Aromobatidae; genus Anomaloglossus; species Anomaloglossus baeobatrachus. The sequence continues at coordinate 185,157,658 of NC_134362.1, read as the reverse complement.
AAACCAGGAAGGGGGTTTTGCATGACAGCGCTGCAAGCTCCGACACTCTTCGGAGTGATGTAACTGCCACTAGAAATGCCACCTTCTGCGAAAGACGTGATAAAGAGACATCCCGCAGCGGCTCGAAAGGTGGTTTCTGAAGAGCAGTTAGCACCCTGTTAAGGTCCCAGGGTTCCAGCGGACGCTTGTAAGGTGGGACTATGTGGCAAACTCCCTGCAGGAACGTGCGGACCTGCGGAAGCCTGGCTAGGCGCTTTTGAAAAAATACGGAGAGCGACGATACTTGTCCCTTGAGAGAGCCGAGTGACAAACCCTTGTCCATTCCGGATTGAAGGAATGAAAGAAAAGTGGGTAAGGCAAAGGGCCAGGGAGAAAAACCATTATCAGAGCACCAGGATAAGAAGATCCGCCAAGATCTGTAATAGATCTTGGCGGACATTGGTTTCCTGGCCTGTCTCATAGTGGTAATGACATCCTGAGATAACCCTGAGGACGCTAGGAGCCAGGACTCAATGGCCACACAGTCAGGTTGAGGGCCACAGAATTCAGACGGAAAAACGGCCCTTGTGACAGCAAGTCTGGGCGGTCTGGAAGCGCCCACGGTTGACCCACCGTGAGATGCCACAGATCCGGGTACTACGATCGTCTCGGCCAATCTGGAGCGACGAGAATGGCGCGACGACAGTCGGACCTGATCTTGCGTAACTCTGGGCAGCATCGCCAGAGGAGGAAATACATAAGGCAGTCGAAACTGCGACCAATCCTGAACTAATGCGTCCGCCGCCAGAGCTCTGATCTTGGGACCGGGCCATGAATGCCGGGACTTTGTTGTTGTGTCATGACGCCATGAGATCGACGTCCGGCGTTCCCCAGCGGCGACAGATCTCTCGAAACACGTCTGGCTGAAGAGACCATTCCCCCGCGTCCATGCCCTGACGACTGAGAAAATCTGCTTCCCAGTTTTCTACGCCCGGGATGTAAACTGCGGAGATCGTGGAGGCTGTGGCTTCCACCCACTGCAGAATCCGCCTGACTTCCTGGAAGGCCTGACGATTGCGCGTGCCGCCTTGGTGGTTGATGTATGCGACGGCAGTGGCGTTGTCCGACTGTATACGGATCTGTCTGCCCTCCAGCCACCGATGGAAAGCCAATAGGGCTAGATACACTGCCCTTATCTCCAGAACATTGATCTGAAGGGAAGACTCTACCGGAGTCCAGGTTCCCTGAGCCCTGTGGTGGAGGAAAACCGCTCCCCACCCTGACAGGCTCGCGTCCGTGGTGACCACAGCCCAGGTTGGGGGTAGGAAGGATTTTCCTTGCGACAGAGAATTGGGAAGGAGCCACCACTGAAGAGACGTCTTGGTTGCAAGGGACAGAGACGTTCCTGTCGAGGGAAGTCGACCTCCTGTCCCATTTGCGGAGAATGTCCCATTGGAGTGGCCGCAGATGGAATTGCGCGAACGGCACTGCCTCCATCGCTGCCACCATCTTCCCCAGGAAGTGCATGAGGCGCCTCCAGGGGTGTGACCGACTCCGAAGAAGAGATTGCACCCCTGCCTGCAGAGAAAGCCGTTTGTCCAGCGGTAGCTTGACTACCGCTGACTGTGTATGAAACTCCATCCCGAGGTAAGTCAGTGATTGGGTCGGTGTCAACTTGGATTTTGGGAAGTTGATTATCCACCCGAACTGCTGGAGAGTCGTCAGAGCGACTGTGAGGCTGTGTTGACAAGCCACCCGAGAAGGTGCCCTGACTAGGAGATCGTCTAAGTAGGGAATCACCGAGTGGCCCTGAGAGTGTAGGACCGCCACAACGGATGCCATGACTTTGGTGAAAACCCGTGGGGCTGTCGCCAGGCCGAAAGGCAATGCCACGAACTGAAGGTGTTCGTCCCCGATGGCGAAACGCAAGAAGCGTTGATGTTCGGGTGCGATCGGCACATGGAGATAAGCATCTTTGATGTCGATCGATGCTAGGAAGTCTCCTTGTGACATCGAGGCGATGACCGAGCGGAGAGATTCCATCCGAAACCGTCTGGTGCTCACATGTCTGTTGAGTAGTTTGAGGTCCAGAACGGGACGGAATGATCCGTCCTTCTTTGGCACCACGAACAAGTTGGAGTAAAAGCCGCGACCATGTTCCTGAGGGGGAACAGGGATCACAACTCCTTCTGTCTTCAGAGCGTCCACTGCCTGAAAAAGTGCGTCGGCCCGAGCGGGGGGCGGAGAGGTTCTGAAGAAACGAGTCGGGGGACGAGAGCTGAACTCTATCCTGTAACCGTGAGACAGAATGTCTCTCACCCATCGGTCTTGAACATGTGGCCACCAGGCGTCGCAAAAGCGGGAGAGCCTGCTACCGACCGAGGATGCGGTTCAGGGATGCCGAGAGTCATGAGGCCGCCTTGGAGGCAGTGCCTCCGGCGGCTTTTTGGGGGCGTGACTTAGACCGCCACGCATAGGAGTTCCTCTGGCCCTTCTCCGGCCTGCTGGACGAAGAGGATTGGGACTTGGCGGAGGGACGAAAGGACCGAAACCTCGATTGAATTTTCCGTTGCTGAGGTCTCTTAGCTTTGGACTGGGGTAAGGAGGAGTCCTTTCCCTTGGATTCCTTAATAATCTCATCCAATCGTTCGCCAAACAATCGGTCGCCAGAAAACGGCAAACCGGTTAAGAACCTCTTGGAGGCAGAGTCTGCCTTCCATTCGCGCAGCCACATGGCCCTGCGGACTGCCACAGAATTAGCAGATGCCACCGCTGTACGGCTAGCAGAGTCTAGGACTGCGTTCATGGCGTAGGAAGAAAAAGCTGACGCTTGAGAAGTCAGAGACGTAACATGCGGAGCAGAATTACGTGTGACTGCATTAATCTCAGCCAGACAAGCTGAGATAGCTTGGAGTGCCCACACTGCTGCAAAGGCCGGGGCAAAAGACGCGCCCGTGGCTTGATAGATGGACTTCACCAGGAGCTCTATCTGCCTGTCAGTGGCATCTTTTAGCGATGAACCATCTGCAACCGATACCACAGATCTAGCCGCCAATCTAGTGACTGGAGGATCCACCTTGGGACATTGAGCCCAACCCTTAACTACGTCAGAGGGGAAGGGGTAACGTGTGTCAGTGAGGCGCTTAGTAAAGCGCTTGTCCGGAACCGCTCTGCGCTTCTGGACAGCATCTCTGAAGTTAGAGTGATCGAAAAACGCACTGCGTGTACGTTTGGGGAACCGAAACTGGTGTTTCTCCTGCTGAGACGCCGACTCCTCTACAGGTGGAGGCGGGGGAGACAGATCTAACACCTGGTTGATGGACGAGATAAGATCATTTACTAAGGCGTCCCCTTCAGGTGTATCAAGATTGAGGGCAACGTCATGTTCAGAGCCCTGAGCTGCGACGTCCGCCTCGTCCTCCAGAGAGTCCTCAAGCTGGGAACCCGAGCAGCGTGAAGAAGTCGGGGAAGATTCCCAGCGAGCCCGCTTAGCCGGTCTGGGACTGTGGTCCGGGCCGGAGTCCTCCGCGTGGGACCTAGGGCCCAACCTGGGAGCGCGCTGCGGCGCAGACCGAGAGGGGCCTGGAGGCGACGATCCAACAGGGACCGGGGCCTGTGTAAGGACCGGTCTGGACTGCAAAGCTTCTAGCAGCTTGGCAGACCATTTGTCCATAGACTGAGCCATGGATTGTGAAAGTGACTCAGAGTTTCTCAGCAAAAGCAGCAAACTCTGTCCCTGCCGCCTGGATAGGGGGAGCAGGGGGGGGGGGGGGGGGGGGGGTGTTCTACCTGAGCCGAGGGGCCCACTAGTGACCGAGGCTCCGGCTGAGCAAGCGAAACAGGGGCCGAGCATTGCTCACAGTGAGGGTAGGTGGAACCCGCAGGTAACATAGCCCCACAAGAGGTACAGGTCGCAAAAAAACCCTGTGCCTTAGCACCTTTGCTCCTTGTGGACGACATGCTGTTGTCTCCTAGGAGAGTGATCACTGAGGGTATATGGGAAAGGGTATACAGCCCGACCGAACAGAAATATATATATAGAATACGTATCTATTCCGGCACCCTATGGGGGACCAGCACCGGGTGACCGGTGTGGCTTACCGACCGCTAAAAAGCGGAGTGTGTCTCCTCTAGATTCCCTGCCTTAGGTCTCCCAGAGCTGCAGAGCTCTTCCCTGATAATCCTCCACCGGCAGAATGCCAAAAACATGGCTGCCGGGGCTCTCAGGGGAGGAGTGGAGCCGTGGGCGGTGCTAGAAAAAGTGCGGGAATCTGGGGTCCCCACAGTGATCAGTGAGGGGGGAGGAAACATACAGGATGCTCCGGCCCTCACATCCGACGTCAGGTCGGCAGTCCCGCCCTTACCCCTGACAGGCAGGCCCGGGGGCGGGATTTTTGCTACTAGGCCGCGATGAAGCCGGGGACTAAATTTAAGACCGCGGCCGACAAGCAGGCGCGGTCGGCGCGGAAGTCCGCCGGTCTTCACAAATCAGCAGCTGTTGCAGCGTCCGGGAAGAAGGCGCTCCATGCACAGTCCCCATGGGGACACAGAGTACCTTAGAGATGCAGGGCCCGGTCCCTGAGCATGAATAGACTCCTGTCCGGCAGATTCCCACAGGGGCTGCGGAGGGAGCACGGTCCCAGTGAATGGATGACCGGTCAGGATCCCACTTCTCCCAGAGCCGCTAAGGGATGGTGAAGGAGACGGCATGAGGCTCCGGCCTTTGTACCCGCAATGGGTACCTCAACCTTAACAGCACCGCCGACATAGTGGGGTGAGAAGGGAACATGCCGGGGGCCCCGTGGGGGTCCTCTTTTCTTCCAACCGATATAACTAATATGAGAATGCATGAGTGGATGTGTGCCTCCTTCCACACAAAGCATAAAAACTGAGGAGCCCGTGATGCACGGGAGGGTGTATAGGCAGAGGGGAGGGGTTACACTTTTTAAAGTGTAATACTTTGTGTGGCCTCCGGAGGCAGAAGCTATACACCCAATTGTCTGGGTCTCCCAATGGAGCGACAAAGAAAGTAATTGTTTGGGCGCATGACGGGGCTCAGAAGAGAAGGAGCGCCATTTGACAGCAAAATTGGTTGAAATCATTAGCGGACGCCATGTCACGTTTGGAGACCCCCTGAGGTGCCTAAACAATGGAGCTCCCCCACAAGTGACCCCATTTTGGAAACTAGAGCCCTCAAATAATTTTTCTAGATGTTTGGTGAGCACCTTGAACACCTGGGGGCTTCAGACGTTTATAGCGTTGAGCCGTGAAAAGAAAAAATTGTTTTTTTACCACAAAACTGTTGCTTCAACTAGGTAGCTTTTTTTTCACAAGGCTATCAGGAAAAAAAAATGCACCATAAAACATATTGTGCAATTTTTCCTGAGTACGTAGATACCTCACATGTGGTGGAAAGTAATTGTTTGGGCAAATGGCGGGGCTCAGAAGAGAAGGAGCGCCATTTCATAGTTTCATAGTTTCATAGTTTTTAAGGTTGAAGGGAGACTCTAAGTCCATCTAGTTCAACCCGTAGCCTAACATGTTGATCCAGAGGAAGGCAAAAAAACCCCAATGTGTCAAATAAGCTCCAATGGGGAAAAAAAATTCCTTCCTGACTCCACATACGGCAATCAGACTAGTTCCCTGGATCAACACCCTGTCATAAAATCCAATATACATAACTGGTAATATTATATTTTTCAATTAATGCGATCAGGCTCTGCTTAAATTTTACTTGTGAATCTCTCAATACAACATCATACGGCAGAGAGCTCCATAGTCTCACTGCTCGTACAGTAAAGAATCCTCATCTGTGATTATGATTAAACATTCTTTCCTCAAGACGTAGCGGATGCCCCCGTGTTCCAGTCGCAGGCCTAGGTGTAAAGAGATCTTTGGAAAGGTCTCTGTACTGTCCCCTCATATATTTATACATTGTGATTAGATCCCCCTAAGCCTTTGTTTTTCCTAACTAACTAACCCCAAGTTTAATAACCTGTCTTGGTATTGCAGCCCACCCATTCCTCTAATAATCTTGGTCGCTCTTCTATCTACCTGTAAGATTATGCTATTTATAACCTTCTATACTTTTGCTAACAAGAAATGCATCCATTCCTCTCTTAAATTCATTCAGTGAGTTGGCCATCACCACTTCCTCAGGAAGAGAGTTCCAGAGCCTCACTGCTCTAACCGTGAAGAACCCTCTTCTATGCTGATGTAGGAATTTTCTTTCCTCCAATCGAAAAGAATGCCCCCTTGTTCTTGTCATAGTCCTTGGTACAAACAGATCATGGGAGAGATCTCTATATGGCCCTCTGATATATTTGTACATATTTATTAGGTCTCCCCTAAGTCTTCTCTTTTCTAGAGTAAATAGACCTAATTTTGATAACCTTTCCGTGTATTGTAATGCACCCATTCCATTTATTATTTTAGTAGCCCGCCTCTGAACCCTTTCAAGTTCAGTAATGTCTTTCTTCAGCACCGGCGCCCAAAATTGCACACAATACTCCAAGTATGGTCTGACTAGTGATTTGTACAGAGGGAGAATGATGTTTTCATCTCGTGCCCCCAGACCTCTTCTAATGCATCCCATCACCCTATTTGCTTTGGTGGCTGCTGCCTGACACTGGGCACTCCAATTTAGATTCTTATTCACTAAGATGCCTAAGTCTTTTTCCATGTCTGATTTGCCCAGCAGTTTCCCATTTAGTAAGTAATCGTAGCATCTGTTTCTCCTTCCCATGTGCATAACCTTACACTTATCTGTGTTAAACCTCATTTGCCATTTTTCAGCCCAATTCTCCAATTTACTCAAGTCCATCTGTAGTTGCAAACTGTCCTCCTTTGTGTTAACTACCTTACATAGTTTTTTTATCATCTGCAAATACTGATATTTTACTCTGTAAACCATCCACCAGATCATTAATAAATATATTAAATAGTAGGGGGCCCAATACAGACCCCTGTGGCACCCCACTAGTAACCCTGGCCCAATCTGAGTATGCACCATTAATAACCACTCTTTGTTTTCTACCACTAAGCCAGCTACCTACCCATCTACACACATTTTCCCCGAGCCCAAGCTTTCTCATTTTACTTAGCAGTCTTTTATGTGGGACAGTGTCAAATGCTTTACCGAAGACGAGATAAATGACATCCAATGATTCTCCTCGGTCCATGTGAGAGCTTACATCCTCATAGAAGCTGATCAGGTTAGTTTGACAGGAGCGATCCTTCATAAATCCATGTTGATATGGAGTTAAACAGTTATTAACATTGAGACATTCCATAATAGTATCCCTTAAAAACCCTTCAAACATTTTACCCACAACAGATGTTAAGCTTACCGGCCTATAGTTTCCAGGTTCCCTTTTGCACCCTTTTTTGAATATTGGTACCACATTTGCTAGCCGCCAATCCAGTGGAACAGACCCAGTTTCTATAGAGTCTTTAAATAAAAGGAATAGAGGCCTGTCTATCACATTACTTAACTCCCTTAATACCCGAGGGTGAATGCCATCAGGGCCTGGTGATTTGTCAATTTGAATGTTACTAAGTCGGTTCTGCACTTCTTCCTGGGTTAGGCAGGTCATACTTAATGGGGCATCTACATGATCACTCTGCATTTCCCCTGGCATATGCTTTTCCTGTGTGAACACAGTTGAGAAAAAAGTATTTAAAACATTTGCTTTTCCCACATCGCTTTCTATGATTTTACCCTCATTATTCTTTAAAGGGCCAACACCATCAATTTTAATCTTTTTTCTGTTTATATAATTAACCCTTTCACGACCGGCCGATTTTTCGCTTTCCGTTTTTTTTTTTCGCCATTCTTTTTCTGAGAGACGTAACTTTTTTATTTTTCAGTCAATATGGTCATGTGAGGGCTCATTTTTTGCGGAACGAGCTGTACTTTTAAATGAAACCATCAGTTTTACCATATTGTGTACTAGAAAATGGCAAAAAAATTCCAAATGCTGAAAAATAGCAAAAAAAGTGCGATAGCACTATGGTTTTTGAGATATTTTATTCACTGTGTTCACTATATGGTAAAACTGATGTGTGGGTGTGATGCCTCAGGTCAGTGCGAGTTCGTAGACACCAAACATGTATAGGTTTACTTTTATATAAGGGGTTAAAAAAAAATCGGAAGTTTGTCCGAAAAAAGTGGCGCACGTTTTACGCCATATTCCGTGACCCGTAGCGTTCTCATTTTTCGGGATCTTAGGCTCAATGACGGCTTATTTTTTGCGTCTCGAGCTGACGTTTTTAACGGTACCATTTTTGCGCAGATGCTACGTTTTGATCGCCTCTTATTGCATTTTGCGCAAAAGTTGTGGCGACAAAAAAACGTCGTTTTGGCGTTTGGAATTTTTTTGCCGCTACGCCGTTTACTGATCAGATTAATTGATTTTATATTTTGATAGATCGGGCGTTTCTGAACGCGGCGATACCAAATGTGTGTATATTTTTTATTTTTTTAACCCTTTAATTTTCAATGGGGCGAATGGGGGGTGATTTGAACTTTTAGGTTTTTTTGTTTTTTTTTAATTTTTTAAAACTTATTTTTTAACTTTTTTTTTTTATTTTACTAGTCCCCCTAGGGGGCTATTGCGATCAACATTCCGATCGCTCTGCAGTATCTGCTGATCACAGCCACAAGGCTGTAAACAGCAGATACGCTGTCTTTCTCTTTTGCTGTGCCCCGGGCACAGCGAAAGTGAAACCAAGTCATGTGTAGTACAGGAGTCATCACATGACCCTGTGCTACCATGACAACTATCGGGAGTCACGTGATCGCGTCACGTGACTTCCGGTTTCGGGTGGTAAGTAAATGCTTACCGCAATCGCGCTTATAATGGCGCTGTCATGTATTGACAGCGCCATATAAGGGGTTAATCGGCACGAGCAGATAACGATTCTGCTCGTGCCTAGCAGGCACACATCTCAGCTGTGAAAATCAGCTGAGATGTGTGCCGATCGCGGCATGCTGCCGCCGGAGGACCGCGGGCAGTAAGATTATGTCATTTAGGACGTAATTTTACTGCCCGCGGTCGTTAAGGGGTTAAAGAATAGTTTGGGATTTGTTTTGCTTTCCTTAGCAGTGAGTCTCTCAGTTTCTACTTTTGCTAAATATATTTGTTTTTTACACATTTTATTTTTTTCTTTATATATTTTTAATGCTTCCTCGCTGCCTTCTTGTTTTAGCTTTTTAAATGCCTTTTTCTTATTATTCATTGCCCCTTTTACATCCTTATTTAGCCACATTGGTTTCCTCCTGTTCCTAGCCCTCTTATTTCTGTATGGTATGGCTCGCTCGCAGTGGGTGTTTAATACCGATTTAAAAATTTCCCACTTATTTTCTGTGCTCCCATTTTTGAGGACATTGTCCCAATCAATTTGGCGAAGGTCTTCTCTAAGTTGATCAAACTTTGCTTTCCTGAAATTCAGCGTTTTTGTAACCCCCCTCCAAGGCACCTTACTAAAGGACAAGTGGAATTGTATTATATTGTGGTCACTATTCCCGAGGTGCCCAGCCACTCGTACGTCTGTTATTCTATCTGGCCTGTTGCTTAAAATTAAGTCCAGAAGGGCTGCCCCTCTAGTTGGGCCCGACACAAGTTGGGACAGATAATTGTCCTTAGTTACTGACAGAAACCGGTTTCCTTTCTGAGATACGCAGGTTTCAGTTTCCCAGTCTATATCGGGGTAGTTGAAGTCCCCCATAATAATCACCTCATTGTGATTTGCTGCTTTGTCTATTTGTTTCAATAATACATTTTCAGTGGTTTCTGTTATATTTGGTGGCTTATAACAAACCCCTATGAGGATTTTATTAGTTTTCCCTCCTTGTATCTCCACCCATAGAGACTCCACCTCTTCATTTCCCTCTTGAATATCTTCTCTTAGTCTGGGCTTTAAACTGGACTTTATATATAGACAGACTCCACCCCCTGGACTTTATATATAGACAGACTCCACCCCCTTTCCTTTTTTTACGATCCCTCCTAAACAATTCATATCCTTGCAGGTTAGCCGCCCAGTCATAACTATCATCTAACCATGTCTCAGTTATTCCTACTATGTCGTATTTCTCCTCATACATTACCAGCTCCAGTTCCTCCATCTTATTGGTCAGGCTTCTTGCATTGGTCAGCATGCAGGAAAGAAGTTTTGCTCCCCTTTTCTCAGCTTCCTTCTTAGTACCCTGCCTTGGATCCTCTTTACGGCATCTAGTATCCTTGATTAGTTTGTCCTTCTGCTGCATGTTCTTGTCTGCTGTTTTTTCTCCCATCCCCTCTTCTTCTAGTTTAAAGCCCTCCTGATGAGTGTGGCAAGCCTTCTGGCGAACGTGTGTTTCCCAGGTTTTGTGAGGTGTATCCCGTCTCTTGCGAGAAGTCCATCGTAGAGGTAATTCACTCCATGGTCTAAGAATCCAAATCCTTGCTGCCTGCACCACCGTCGTAGCCAGTTGTTCAAATCTAGTATCCTATTCCATCTTCTGACACCATGGCCATCGACTGGGAGGATTGATGAGAAAACAACCTGTACGTTCCGTTCCTTAATTTTCTTCCCCAGAATTTCAAAGTCTTCACAAATAGTTGGCAGATCATTTCTTGCCGTGTCGTTTGTTCCTACATGTATCAATAGGAACGGGTATTCGTCCTTGGATCCGAGGATAGTTGGTATCCTGTTGGCCACATCCTTGATTTTTGCTCCTGGTAGGCAGCATACTTCTCGTGCGGTTATGTCCGGCCTGCAGATAGTTGCCTCCGTGCCTCTTAGTAGTGAGTCGCCCATAACTACCACTCTTTTCTTTCTGGACGCACTGCTTGTTGCTCCTGAGTGCTTTAGAGTGTCTTTTGTTTCTGCTTTTGTTGACAAAGTAACTTCTTTTGATGATACTGTGTCTTCTCCTGTAGAGACGGTATCATCCTGAGCTGTGCCATTTTCGTTCTCCAGCATGAGGGCTTCATATTGGTTGCTAAGCTGTGTGGGTGGTGCCGACCACTTGATACGCTGGCTTCTTTTGGTCACATGTGTCCACTTTTCAGCCTCTGTATGTGTTCTGAAGCTTTTCTCACTTTCCATATCCTGAATTGTTGCTTCTGCCTCGTCCAAGAAGTCCTCATGTTCTTTAATTAGCTTCAAAGTTGCTATTCTTTCTTCCAGTCCCCGCACCTTTTCCTCTAAGAGGGCAACAAGTTTGCACTTTTGACAGGTGAAGTTGAATTTTTTGTGCGGCAGATCCGTAAACATGTAGCATGTGTTGCAGGTGACCATGTGGATTTTCTTCTCTTCCATAATGCTGATGTAGCGTATGACAGGCGAAAGTCTGTTTTGCGATGTCCTCAAACAGCGAGACCCGGCAAGTCCCAGCAATCGATCAGCTTACGGCGACTCTTCTCTTCTTAAACAGCTACAGTTATCACCACTATGAGATTGTGTTAAAACTATGCCACACTTATCTTCAGTCGCCTCCCTTTACTTCAGTACCTCGCACTCTCAGCACCTCGCTAGCTCTGGCTGGTTTATATAGTTCTACAAGGACTACTAGAAGCTGCTAGAAGCTTCTAGAAACAGGTGTGGCTAATACTACTGACTAAATCACTAGACACACTTTTTTTTTTTTTTTTTTTTGCTTTTTCACAGTACCCCAGACAAAGACAGACAACAAATCCCTAATGAAATTAAACAGTTACAGTTATCACCACTATGAGATTGTGTTAAAACTATGCCACACTTATCTTCAGTCGCCTCCCTTTACTTCAGTACCTCGCACTCTCTGACTTTTCAAACGCACAGACGCAGTGCACTGATCGGCCGCTGCAGGACGCACGGTCGGATGTGATACAAAAAGCGTCGGGGATATGTAAAAAAAAAAAAAAAAAAAAAGTCACGCCAAAAATTGACCATGGATGCAGATCCGTTATGTGCATCCCTGATTAGCGCTCGGCGGGACGCACGGACGGGATACAAAAAGCGTTGCGGATACGGAAAAAAGTCACGCCAAAAATTGAGCAGGGATGCAGATACGTTATGTGCATCCCTGATCAGCGCTCGGCGGGACGCACGGACAGATGAGGTGTAAAAATGGACAGGGGATACAGAAAAAAAAAAAAAAGTTATATACTCACAGTACCCAGAGGATCACAGACCAGAAGAGTTGCAGAGGAACAGATGGCAGAGAGATGGACAGCTTTACAGGAGCAGCAGGCAGATCAGCAGAATGCCCAGGAAGGACCCAGCGATGGAGGCAGATGTGATCGGGCCAGTGAAGACAGGTAAGAGGACGTCGGGGGAGAGAAGAGGGGGAGAGGGGGGGGTGAGAGCAGAGGGCGAGGGGGGAGAGCAGAGGGGGAGACTGGAGAGGGAGCTGCAGAATAGAGATAATGGGGGAGGCCGTCAGATCGCGGGGGGAGCAGATCGGGATGTCGGGAAAAGGGGGGGGGGGTAGCAGATCGGGATGTCGGGGGGGCAGATTGCAGGGGGGCACGGGCAGGGGCTAACACTGGAGCGCGCAGGGGCACCACGGGAGCGCGCACGGGCTGTAAGGTGAGCACAGTACTCACGTGCAGCAGGAGCGGTGACCTCAGCTACAGCGGCGGCAGCAGCAGCGGTGGCGTGGTACCACAAGTACCAGCCACTGCAGACATGTTGGGGGAGGGCTCGCAGGCCAGCACAGGCCTGGGGAGGCAGCCACCGGCAGATCAGACCGCCCCACTGCACACTGATTGGAGCGATTGCGCGTCATAGCACGATCGCTCCAATCAGTGCTGCAGGGGCTGGGGGCGACATGTTTGAGGTCCACCTATGATATGCTGCAGCAGCTGCGGCATCTCATAGCTGGATCTCATAGTATCGCACTATTTCCGGCATTATTTTTGCCGAAATTAGTGCGAACGATGTGGTTGGCGGTTCAGATTTGAACAGCCAATCACATCGATCGTCGATAGGGGGTGGCGATGCCGCCCCCCCTGGGGTCAAGCAACGGTCCCCTGCTGTAAGAAACAGCAGGGGACATCATTTGAAAGCCGTTGCTATGGCCACGGCAATCAAATGAAGTTTAGGCCATAAAATTACGTCCCTGGTCGTTAAGTCACGTTAAAATAGGACGTAATTTTACTGCCCGCGGTCGTGAAGGGGTTAATAATGGCCAGAAGCCACAGAACGGCACTGTAACATTAACAATTCACCTTCTGGAACAATCGGCTCCACGGTGAGATGATAGTCCGTTTTCTTCTCTCCATTCTTGAAGGTGGGAATATTCTTCTCCTGTCTGAACTTGTACGCCGTCGGGTAGACTGTTTTAATCTGGCCAACGTTGCGTTCCTCAAACTGCCTGTAAGACGTTTTTATATTAGGTCATTTTTTCCCCTTATACAAGAATGATTTATAGCTTCTTGTTCTATGAAGATCTTGTATGGTGTCAGCAGCACTTTATTACTCACTTGCGCATCATGTCCTGGACGCCGCGCTTCACTTTGGAGAAGGTGACGGTCTCGGATCGGTTGCAGAGCATCCCGACGATGGTGTCCATGCTGCGGAACATTTCGGCCAACACTTTGTATCTGAATGGTAGTGACAGTCCGGGAGGGACATCCTGGGCGAGTGTGTGGAACCGCTCGTAGGCCGGGGCCTTCTCACTGCAGGACAGGAGTAATGGTTACCTTGCTGGAAAGACCACACTATATCCAAGACAAGACAACAAGTCACAAAACCCATAAGCCTTCCCGGAACGTCTCACCTTTCCCGGCTTGGCTCCTCCGGATGCTCGACCTTCTGTTTCTCCGATTTCTTCTCCCTGATCTTGGACACTCCGGCTTGGGCTTGTTGGAGTCTTGCCTTTAAGTCTGTGATTGTAATTTTGCTCTCAAGAGGCGCGGTGGGAACATTTAGTCTCTGGCTGAGCTCCTGTATCCTCTGCAGGCGAGATCTCAGCTCAACATTCTCCTTGGATGACACCTGGATATAACATGTGACAAAGGAGCATCAATAAAGTTTATTATAATTGAGAAAAAAACAAAACAAAACACTAATGGGGTCAACAAGGACTTAAAGGGAACCTGTCACCAGATTTGGTGCCTATAAGCTGCGGCCACCACCAGTGGGCTCTTATATACAGCATTCTAACATGCTGTTTATAAGAGCCCAGGCCGCTGTGTAGAACGTAAAAATCACTATAATACTCACCTAAGGGGGCGGTGCAGACTGGTCAGATGGGTGTCTCTGTTCTCCAGTACCGGCGCCTCCTCTTTCGGCTATATTTGTCCTCCTTCTGAAGCCTAGGTGCGTGACGCGTCCTACATCATCCACATTAGCCGGCATTGAGGTCCTGCGCAGGCGAACTTTGATCTGCCCTGAGCAGGACAGATCAAAGCATTGTAGTGCGCCTGCGCAGGACCTCAATGCTGGCACGTGCGCATGATGTAGTACGTGTCATGCGCCCAGGCTTCAGAAGGAGGACAAAGATGGCCAAAAAAGGAGGCACCGGAGACATCCGTTCGACTAGTCTGCACCACACCACCAGTTAGGTAAGCATTATAAAGAGATTTTTACATTCTACACAGCGGCCTTGGCTCTTCTATATAAAGCATGTTAGAATCCTGTATACAAGAGCCCAGTGGTGATTGCTGCAGCTTATACGCCCCAAATCTGGTGACAGGTTCCCAATTAAGACAATGATGACCCATAACAGAGCACATTAACCAGCTGGATGTATACAGGGTATGGAACAGCACAGATCTGTGCACTGTGTAGTGACTTCCAGTACTGTTGCTCAGCTCCTACTAAAGTGAATGGGAGCTGAGCTGCAGTACCCAAGAACAGCCACTAAACAGTTTACGGCGCTCTGTTACTGCAGTAGCTACAACCAGCTCTGTGAATACCAGATGTTGCATCTCTATCCATGCAGTGGACGATCCCTTTAAGATTTTGTCATCCAAAAGTGGGTACTGCATTGTCTTCTCCAAGTCCATGAAGTTTTTGTATAGCAAAATCAATCTATATATTAATCTGATATTACAGCAGAACACCACGAAAGTTTAATATATTAGGGTCATTCCGTGTCAAGTGGACCAGTGGTCCCCACTCGACGTTCTCCGATTTTGCTGAAAATTTATAAGGATGTACATGTATGTTTGAAAAGAGGTTCTGTAAATTTTTAGGGCCAGATCTCAAATACATTGGGCACTGTTGACCTTTCACTGGAGGCCCCCCCCAAGCCTGCGGCTTCAGCTAAGAGGATTTTGCAAACTTTGGCACATAGGCATTAGAGTTCTATACTGGCTATGATGCTGAAATTTGGCATACTAGCTCAACTTTTGCTGCTAAACGCGATAAAATTATTACCGGCTATGACAAAACAATATTTCGGCCGCAATTTTGTGTCAAAGTAGCTTGCAAAACGCCTCGCATAAAATTTTTACCAAACTTTGCCCATATATAACTCAAGACCAAAAACCAATAGGAACTGGTGCTTTACCCTGTACACCAAACATCTACATGACTTTGCATTGCTGCAATATCACGGTCAAAGCATATGTATTTGTGGAAATATTCACACCCACATATGATGACAAACTTAAAAAAAACGAATTTTACCTATTTTTAGGTCAAATTTCCCAAAAAGGGTACCCCTAAAATATATTAATTCTGTTATTTGAAAGAGCACATTTTTCTCTACAAGGATCATTGGGGTTTTTTTGGAGTCTCTCCATTTAAGAAAAGAAAAATGCCCCTGAACATGGTGTTATTTATTAATACGCAATGAATGCTAACTGCACTATTCAAACCCTTGCGTTGGTCCATGGTGGTTATACCACAACCAATTCCCTAAGAATTGGTATTATAATCCTATTAAGAATTGTAATAATGCTGTCTTTCGAGAATTGGCAGCCCCATCGCCTAGGAGCCATGGCCGATAGCCGTGCAAGGCCAGCCGCGGGCGGTCTCTTTATCGCAGGTTCCGAAGCCTGAGGGTGGGGGTCTTTGCCTGGGATCCCAAGCCTAATATTGGGGATCTTTTGTTGGTTCCCAAGCCATAATGTTCAGTCTAAGTGGTCTGGAATTGTTGCTGAATTTGCAACATAATGGGTTCAGAGAAGCTGTATTGTCGGCCCATTGCTGTTGCAGCTGGTGCTGGAATTATTGCAATGATCGACTGCTCGGGAATCCAGCATGTATCATTTCTCACAGGCCAGTGAAAGAAGCTAGCTGGTCCATGAGGATGCATAAAATGTATTAGCATCATGGTCGTTCACTGAAATTTCAGAAATATTTCCAATCCACCAGTTCCTATCGTAAATGCAGGCAATGTATTGCCCTGGCTGGAGGTTAGCAATTGGCACAAAAGGCATTTCTGATCTGACAGATCCATCTACATGGGCAATGAAAGATGATGGCTCATTTCACACCCTTGAAATGCAAATCTTTTTGTCATCAATTGGCACAAACTGGTGATTTTCTCTTGCTCCAGCAATTGTATGTCCATCTTTGAACCTTTCCTCTTGAACTACCCGTATTTCGTCAATTTTTTTCTTTTGGAACAAAAAAAAAAACAAAAAAACAAAAAAACTTGATTCCATGCAGTCGCTCGTTGCAAAGAAGGGAATTTTGTTTACTTACCGTAAATTCCTTTTCTTCAAGCTCCAATTGGGAGACCCAGACAATTGGGTGTATAGGCTATGCCTCCGGAGGCCGCACAAAGTATTACACTCAAAAGTGTTAAGCCCCTCCCCTTCTGCCTATACACCCCCCGTGCTCCCACGGGCTCCTCAGTTTTGGTGCAAAAGCAAGAAGGAGGAAAAAGAATTATAAACTGGTTTAAAGTAACTTCAATCCGAAGGAATATCGGAGAACTGAAACCATTCAACATGAATAACATGTGTACACAAAAAAACAGGGGCGGGCGCTGGGTCTCCCAATTGGAGCTAGAAGAAAAGGAATTTACGGTAAGTAAACAAAATTCCCTTCTTCGTCGCTCCATTGGGAGACCTAGACAATTGGGACGTCCAAAAGCAGTCCCTGGGTGGGTAAATAATACCTCGTAAGAGCCGTAAAACGGCCTCTTCCTACAGGTGGGCAACCGCCGCCTGAAGGACTCGTCTACCTAGGCTGGCATCCGCCGAAGCATAGGTATGCACCTGATAGTGTTTCGTGAAAGTGTGCAGGCTCGACCAGGTAGCCGCCTGACACACCTGCTGAGCCGTAGCCTGGTGCCTCAAAGCCCAGGACGCGCCCACGGCTCTGGTAGAATGGGCCTTCAGCCCTGAGGGAACCGGAAGCCCAGCCGAACGGTAAGCTTCGAGAATTGGCTCCTTGATCCACCGAGCCAGGGTTGATTTGGAAGCCTGTGACCCTTTACGCTGGCCAGCGACAAGGACAAAGAGTGCATCCGAGCGGCGCCGGGGCGCCGTACGAGAAATGTAGAGTCTGAGTGATCTAACAAGTGCAAATCCTTTTCACATTGGTGAACCGGATGAGGACAAAAAGAAGGTAAGGAGATATCCTGATTGAGATGAAAGGGGATACCACCTTAGGGAGAAATTCCGGAACCGGACGCAGAACCACCTTGTCCTGGTGAAACACCAGGAAAGGGGCTTTGCATGACAGAGCTGCCAGCTCAGACACTCTCCGAAGTGAAGTGACTGCTACTAGAAAAACCACTTTCTGCGAAAGGCGTGAGAGAAATATCCCTCATTGGCTCGAATGGTGGTTTCTGAAGAACCATCAGCACCCTGTTCAGATCCCAGGGTTCTAACGGCCGCTTGTAAGGAGGAACGATGTGACAAACCCCCTGCAGGAACGTGCGTACCTGTGGAAGTCTGGCTAGGCGCTTCTGGAAAAACACAGAGAGCGCTGAGACTTGTCCCTTAAGGGAGCCGAGCGACAAACCCTTTTCCAGTCCAGATTGAAGGAAGGACAGAAAAGTGGGCAAGGCAAAAGGCCAGGGAGAAAAAACCCTGAGCAGAGCACCACGACAGGAAAATTTTCCACGTCCTGTGGTAGATCTTGGCGGACGTTGGTTTCCTAGCCTGTCTCATAGTGGCAATGACGTCTTGAGATAACCCTGAAGACGCTAGGATCCAGGACTCAATGGCCACACAGTCAGGTTGAGGGCCGCAGAATTCAGATGGAAAAACGGCCCTTGAGATAGCAAGTCTGGTCGGTCTGGTAGTGCCCACGGTTGGCCGACCGTGAGATGCCACAGATCCGGGTACCACGACCGCCTCGGCCAGTCTGGAGCGACGAGGATGACGCGGCGGCAGTCGGCCCTGATCTTGCGTAACACTCTGGGCAACAGTGCCAGCGGAGGAAACACATAAGGGAGCTGAAACTGCGACCAATCCTGAACTAAGGCGTCTGCCGCCAGAGCTCTGGGATCTTGAGACCGTGCCATGAACGCCGGTACCTTGTTGTTGTGCCGGGACGCCATTAGGTCGACGTCCGGCACCCCCCAGCGGCAACAGATCTCCTGAAACACGTCCGGGTGAAGGGACCATTCCCCTGCGTCCATGCCCTGGCGACTGAGATAATCTGCTTCCCAGTTTTCCACGCCTGGAATGTGAACTGCAGAGATGGTGGAGGCCGTGGCTTCCACCCACATCAAAATCCGCCGGACTTCCTGGAAGGCTTGCCGACTGCGTGTGCCGCCTTGGTGGTTGATGTATGCCACCGCTGTGGCATTGTCCGACTGAATTCGGATCTGCTTGCCTTCCAGCCACTGCTGGAACGCTTTCAGGGCAAGATACACTGCCCGTATTTCCAGAACATTGATCTGAAGCGAGGACTCTTGCTGGGTCCACGTACCCTGAGCCCTGTGGTGGAGAAAAACCGCTCCCCACCCTGACAGACTCTCGTCCGTCGTGACCACCTCCCAGGATGGGGGTAGGAAGGATTTCCCCTTCGATAATGAAGTGGGAAGAAGCCACCACCGAAGGGAAGCTTTGGTCGCCTGAGAGAGGGAGACGTTCCTGTCGAGGGACGTCGGCTTCCTGTCCCATTTGCGTAGGATGTCCCATTGAAGAGGACGCAGGTGAAACTGCGCGAAAGGGACTGCCTCCATTGCTGCCACCATCTTCCCCAGGAAGTGCATGAGGCGCCTCAAGGTGTGTGACTGACCTTGAAGGAGAGATTGTACCCCTGTCTGTAGTGACCGCTGCTTGATCAGCGGAAGCTTCACTATCGCTGAGAGGGTATGAAACTCCATGCCAAGGTATGTCAGCGATTGGGCCGGTGTCAGATTTGACTTTGGAAAATTGATGATCCACCCGAAACTCTGGAGAGTCTCCAGGGTAGCGTCGAGGCTGTGTTGGCATGCCTCTAGAGAGGGTGCCTTGATCAACAGATCGTCCAAGTACGGGATTGTGGCGCCCCTGACCTGGTCAGGCACCACTGAGTACTGCACCCATGCTGGGGACAGTACAAGACAGGTAATCCAGAAGGCTGACTGGGGTGTGGAACACAGGCGCATAGTGATCAGGTCTCACACATGTACCCATGAGAGGACCCCTGGGGATCCCAGGAGGGGGCAAGCCTTCACCTTCACTGGAATAGTGGAGGGGGTAGAGCCTCCATCTCCTCTCAAGGGGTGTGGTGGAGAGTCTGGTTGCTAGGTGGCGTAGGCAAGAACAGGAGAGGAGGGGCAGTGAGTCAGTTAGAGCAGAACTCCATAGGGCTCAGTGAGGAGCAGACCTGTGGGGCTGTTGCTGTCTAACAGCGCCCGCGCAGTGGCTACAGACGGGGGAGAACGGTCAACTAGGAGTGCTGCCTGAAAGCCAGCTTCAGCTAGAGAGTGCAACGGAGTGGGAAGTAAGGAGACTGCTAGAGAGCACCAGGCCCAACCGGGCGGCAGATCCCGAAGCGAGGATAGATTCAACTTTCTTCTGCTAAACCTGCCGGTGTGGGGCTCTTAAAGCCCACACCACAACACTACAAAAGCCGCAGCCACGTAACCACAAGTTTGGGCCCATAGGTCATAGGAGGCAAGAGGCTGGAGTGGCCTGGTCCGGGGAACAAGCACACGGCAAACAACAAGGGGAGAGAGGCTGCAGCATCTTCCCTGGGTGACCCCCATAGGGACTAAAAGTCGGGGTCACCCCAAACCACCAAGGGCTAAGGAAGGCGAGTCAGTAGTCACCCTCATAAAGTCAGCCTGAAGGATACCTGGTTCCCACCTGGTTCATCCCAGCTACGCCCGGGCTACTCACCCTGCCATCAAATGTGAGTAAAGCCCTTGAAAGACATTCCTGCCTGTGTGGTTATTCTGCGACTTGTGGTACTACAAACCTACACAGGGCCCTGGGGCTTGCCTCACTCTCAGGAGGCTACTACATCCGACTGCACCCACCATCAGCCCCAGGCGTCCCCTAACCTGCAGTGGCGGTCCCCACTGACCGCAATACTGAGAGTGGCGTCACGATCAAACAAGAAGATTTCCTACCAGTGACGGAGATCCAGCAACGTGGAGTCCCTGAAGGTAATGCACCGACACTGACACTACACCTGTGGGGCTTCACATTTGGCGTCACGAACAGGATAAGGACTAGACCTGTTCAGACAGGTGACCATGTGCCTAGGCGGTCCGCTTGAAAAATTGGAAGCGCCGCCATGTTGCCACCATGAAAAGCGCGCTGAAAAACAACAGCAGCCCGCGCTGGAAGAAGTTACCGCCCACGAAGAGGTGTGGCTACCCAGAGATCCCCTGCAGAGTTCTGACCTTGCCGGCTATGAAAGCGGAAGCGTCCAGAGACGGCGGAGCAGAAGGGAAGCCAGCAGCTTGTTAGAGAAAATGGAGTCCAGACGTGGATACCCAGAGCCAGGCTCTGCTGCCTGGTGGTGCCGGGAGCTTGCCATCTTCTGCGACCGGCTGGAGGCCGGGATTGTGCGACAGCTTAGGGAAGAACGCACGGAGCTCCTGGGGATGGCTGCGGCGGTGCGGACCTACGAGGAGGGAGCCGCGCGACGCATGTCAGACCGAGCGGCGACGACGCAGACCCCGATGCAGCCACAGATGGGTGAGTCGAGTGATGCCCCGGCCAGCACAAGTGCCCCGACCCCTGCTGCCACGCCCGCGGTCCCGGAAGAGGCGCCCGGCGCGGCGCCACCGAACCAGGCCGCAGCCACGCTAGATGCGGCCCGCCAAGCCCAGGCCGCTGCAGCGATGCCCCGCCTGTCCCGCAGGGCTCCGACCACCACGGCAGTGCTCATCCGTGCTGCAGGTGTGACGCTGACCCAGGCTGCCACCCTGCTAAACCCGGTCCGCCAAGACCCCAACGCAGCAGCGACGCTCGTCCGCGCCGCAAGTGATATGCTGAACCAGGCCGCAGCCCCGCCGGGTGCGGCCCGCCAAGCTCCGATCACTGCAGCGACGCCCGGCTCAGCCTGCACGGACCCCATCGAGGCTGCGACGCCAAGTGAGACCGCGGCTGCAGTGTCCAGTCCGGCCCGCCAGGAACCGGCCGCGACAGAAACGCCAATCCAGGCCGCCGCCATACAGGGCGCGGCCCGCCAAGACCAGGCCGCCGCCATGCCGGGCGCGGCCCGCCAAGACCAGGCCGCCGCCATGCCAGGCGCGGCCCGCCAAGACCAGGCCGCTGCCATGCCAGGCGCGGCCCGCCAAGACCAGGCCGCCGCCATACAGGGCGCGGCCCGCCAAGAGATTGCATCACTATTTTCCCCGGCCTGCAAGGCCAGAGCAGACACCGCTCCCCAGTCCAGAGAGGTCCCTGCTAGGAAGACCCTGATAGGAGAGGACCCCGAATACTGGAAGCTGAAGGCTGACCTAGAGGCCCAGTTCCCACAAGAGATGGTGGACCGGTATCTGCTCCCTCCGCATACCCCCAAGGAGATTCAGGCAACCCCTGCAGCCGCGCCAGAGAGTCCACCGCCCAGACCAGCTGAAGAAAGCCCATCCCCAGCACTGCCACAACCAGAGTGCAGCGAAGAACTAAGGGGGAGAGGAGATCAGGAAGCAGAAGGGCTGACTCCGACGCCAACCGCAGCAGACTCCTACCCAGAGCCGGAGATGCTGCCCTATTCCCGCTGGGAGGAGGAAGACTTGACACCGTCAGCAGATGAAGATCAACCCAAAGACCTCACCTGGGAGCCCACAGGCATGAATCCAGCCCGCAAGACACGGCGCAGCAGATCAAAGTATCCTCCAACACCACAGTCTCCAGAGCAGAGGGAGGTCACAGCCAGAGACCTGGAGGAGAAAAGGTGCCTAAGAAGGTCCAAAGCCCAGGCTAGAGGACCCCTTTACAGAGGAATAGTAGAGGACTTCAACTTGAAAAGCGGATACGGCTTTATTGTAGTAAAAGGAATAAAAGAGGGCATATTTGTAAATCGGAGAGATGTTCAAGCCCACCTGCCCAGAGGACATTCAGGCAGAAATTTGAAAATTGGGGACTTAGTACAGTTCACCTTGCATCAAGGAGAAAGGGGCTACTATGCCTTAGACGTAGCACCATGTCCCAGACAAGAAAGACAAGAAAGACAAGAAAGACAAGAAAGACAAGAAAGACAAGAAAGACAAGAAAGACAAGAAAGACAAGAAAGACAAGAAAGACAAGAAAGACAAGAAAGACAAGAAAGACAAGAAAGACAAGAAAGACAAGAAAGACAAGAAAGACAAGAAAGACAAGAAAGACAAGAAAGACAAGAAAGACAAGAAAGACAAGAAAGACAAGAAAGACAAGAAAGACAAGAAAGACAAGAAAGACAAGAAAGACAAGAAAGACAAGAAAGACAAGAAAGACAAGAAAGACAAGAAAGACAAGAAAGACAAGAAAGACAAGAAAGACAAGAAAGACAAGAAAGACAAGAAAGACAAGAAAGACAAGAAAGACAAGAAAGACAAGAAAGACAAGACAGACAAGAAAGACAAGACAGACAAGAAAGACAAGAAAGACAAGACAGACAAGACAGACAAGACAGACAAGAAAGACAAGAAAGACAAGAAAGACAAGAAAGACAAGAAAGACAAGAAAGACAAGAAAGACAAGAAAGACAAGAAAGACAAGAAAGACAAGAAAGACAAGAAAGACAAGAAAGACAAGAAAGACAAGAAAGACAAGAAAGACAAGAAAGACAAGAAAGACAAGAAAGACAAGAAAGACAAGAAAGACAAGAAAGACAAGAAAGACAAGAAAGACAAGAAAGACAAGAAAGACAAGAAAGACAAGAAAGAAAAGAAAGAAAAGAAAGACAAGAAAGAAAAGAAAGAAAAGAAAGAAAAGAAAGAAAAGAAAGAAAAGAAAGAAAAGAAAGAAAAGACAGAGATAAAGAACCAGATGTAGAAACAGACGAAGACCAAGAAAGGAAAGATAAAGATCCTACAGATGAAACAACCACAAAGATCCTACAGATGAAACAACGACGGACGACGACGGAGAGCAAGAAAGTCACAGGTGCCGGTGCCCTACATGCCCACGCCCTGGTGAAATGGAGGAGTAGAGAGAAGTAAAGAAATACAGCAAGTTACCAGTTGAAGTTTTGACAAGTTTTGTTTGCAACGTTTAAGAAATGTGCCCACAAAAACTATTGTGAGAAAACCATAAACCTTAAGGCTATGAACTTGCTATAGCCACAAACTCTCGCAGTGTAAATAGTTACACCAGTGGCACCACCACCAGGGCCAGCCTGTTTAGGGGCTTGGCTCGTCTGCAACCAGGGGGGCCCGTCCGTAGAAAAGGGCCTTGGCTCACCTGCGACCAGAGAGCACGCCTGTTTATGGGGCCTTGGCTCACCACCACAAAGAGGGTACCTGGCCAGCACCAACTGTGGAGGCCGCCTCTGCATCCTGCCAGAAGAGGCTGACGGCGCGGATCCACCAGGCCAGGTATACCCTGAAACCACCAGCCCATGAAAGCCGCCTCTACATCCTGCCAGAAGTGGCTGAAGTCGCGGCCAACGGGAGAGGAAGATTGGAGGAAAGGTCTGGGGAAGTAGATGGCCCAGATCTGGTTACCAAAAGGACCGGTGACCTGCCTCCTGAGAGGGTTTTGGGTGGGTTAACGGACTTGTGGGTGGAGGGTGGTGATGTCTGATACCTGGTGGTTTTAAAAATGTTTTACATGTTTTAATGTTTTATGCATTTTAAAATGTTGTCTTGCAGCCCGAGGACGTGCTGGTGATAACTAAGGGGGAATGTGGCGCCCCTGACCTGGTCAGGCACCACTGAGTACTGCACCCATGCTGGGGACAGTACAAGACAGGTAATCCAGAAGGCTGACTGGGGTGTGGAACACAGGCGCATAGTGATCAGGTCTCACACATGTACCCATGAGAGGACCCCTGGGGATCCCAGGAGGGGGCAAGCCTTCACCTTCACTGGAATAGTGGAGGGGGTAGAGCCTCCATCTCCTCTCAAGGGGTGTGGTGGAGAGTCTGGTTGCTAGGTGGCGTAGGCAAGAACAGGAGAGGAGGGGCAGTGAGTCAGTTAGAGCAGAACTCCATAGGGCTCAGTGAGGAGCAGACCTGTGGGGCTGTTGCTGTCTAACAGCGCCCGCGCAGTGGCTACAGACGGGGGAGAACGGTCAACTAGGAGTGCTGCCTGAAAGCCAGCTTCAGCTAGAGAGTGCAACGGAGTGGGAAGTAAGGAGACTGCTAGAGAGCACCAGGCCCAACCGGGCGGCAGATCCCGAAGCGAGGATAGATTCAACTTTCTTCTGCTAAACCTGCCGGTGTGGGGCTCTTAAAGCCCACACCACAACACTACAAAAGCCGCAGCCACGTAACCACAAGTTTGGGCCCATAGGTCATAGGAGGCAAGAGGCTGGAGTGGCCTGGTCAGGGGAACAAGCACACGGCAAACAACAAGGGGAGAGAGGCTGCAGCATCTTCCCTGGGTGACCCCCATAGGGACTAAAAGTCGGGGTCACCCCAAACCACCAAGGGCTAAGGAAGGCGAGTCAGTAGTCACCCTCATAAAGTCAGCCTGAAGGATACCTGGTTCCCACCTGGTTCATCCCAGCTACGCCCGGGCTACTCACCCTGCCATCAAATGTGAGTAAAGCCCTTGAAAGACATTCCTGCCTGTGTGGTTATTCTGCGACTTGTGGTACTACAAACCTACACAGGGCCCTGGGGCTTGCCTCACTCTCAGGAGGCTACTACATCCGACTGCACCCACCATCAGCCCCAGGCGTCCCCTAACCTGCAGTGGCGGTCCCCACTGACCGCAATACTGAGAGTGGCGTCACGATCAAACAAGAAGATTTCCTACCAGTGACGGAGATCCAGCTGAGTGGAGTCCCTGAAGGTATGCACCGATACAACACCCGTGGGGCTTCACAGGATCACCGAGTGACCCTGAGAGTGGAGGACCGCTACTACAGTAGCCATCACCTTGGTGAAAACCCGTGGGGCTGTTGCCAGGCCGAACGGCAGTGCCACGAACTGCAGGTGTTCGTTTTCTATGGCGAAGCGCAAGAAGCGCTGGTGCTCTGGAGCAATCGGTACGTGGAGATAAGCATCTTTGATATCGATCGATGCAAGGAAATCTCCTTGGGACATTGAGGCGATGACGGAGCGGAGGGATTCCATCCGGAACCGCCTGGTCTTTACGTGTTTGTTGAGAAGTTTCAGGTCCAGGACAGGTCGGAAAGACCCGTCCTTCTTTGGGACCACAAACAAGTTGGAGTAAAAACCGTGGCCCTGTTGCTGAAGAGGAACAGGGACCACCACTCCTTCTGCCTTCAGAGTGCCCAGCGCCTGCAGAAGAGCCTCGCGGCGCTCGGGAGGCGGGGATGACCTGAAGAATCGAGTCGGGGGACGAGAGCTGAACTCTATCTTGTAACCGTGAGACAGAATGTCTCTCACCCAACGGTCTTTTACCCGTGGCAGCCAGGTGTCGCAAAAGCGGGAGAGCCTGCCACCGACCGAGGATGCGGAGTGAGGAGGCCGAAAGTCATGAGGAAGCCGCTTTGGTAGCGGCACCTCCGGTGGTCTTTTTAGGACGTGACTTAGACCGCCATGCATCAGAGTTCCTTTGATCTTTCTGAGGCCTTTTGGACGAGGAGAATTGGGACCTGCCCGCGCCCCGAAAGGACCGAAACCTCGACTGCCCCTTCCTCTGTTGGGGTATGTTCGGTTTGGGCTGGGGTAAGGATGTATCCTTTCCCTTGGATTGTTTGATGATTTCATCCAAACGCTCGCCAAACAATCGGTCGCCAGAAATTGGCAAACTGGTTAAGCGCTTTTTGGAAACAGAATCTGCCTTCCATTCCCGTAGCCACAAGGCCCTGCGGAGTACCACCGAATTGGCGGCTGCAACCGCCGTACGGCTCGCAGAGTCCAGGACAGCATTAATAGCGTAAGACGCAAATGCCGACGTCTGAGTGGTTATGGACGCCACCTGTGGCGTGGACGTGCGTGTGGCTGCGTCAATTTGCGCTTGACCTGCTGAGATAGCTTGCAGCGCCCATACGGCTGCGAATGCTGGGGCAAAAGAAGCGCCGATAGCTTCATAGATGGATTTCAACCAGAGCTCCATCTGCCTGTCAGTGGCATCTTTGAGTGAAGCCCCGTCTTCCACTGCAAGTATGGATCTAGCTGCCAGTCTGGAGATTGGAGGATCCACCTTGGGACACTGAGTCCAACCTTTGACTACGTCAGGGGGAAAGGGATAACGTGTATCCTTAAGGCGCTTAGAAAAATGCTTATCTGGACAATCATGGTGATTCTGGACTGCCTCTCTGAAATCAGAGTGGTCCAGAAACATACTCTGTGTACGCTTGGGAAACCTGAAACGGAATTTCTCCTGCTGAGAAGCTGACTCCTCCACCGGAGGAGCTGAGGGAGAAATAAGAATTATTCTTACCGATAATTCGGTTTCTAGGACCTTCCACGACAGCATAGGAGGTTGTCTCTCCACGCCCTAATTGGGACAGGAAGTTCAAGAGGTTTAAAAGGACCCTCCCACCTCCCACAGCCAGTGTCTTACAAAGAAACCATAGCATATGAGAAGTACTACACATTCAGGAATACATGAATACATAGGGGAGGGAATTACCTGCTGTCGTGGAAGGTCCCAGAAACCGAATTATCGGTAAGAATAATTCTTATTTCTCTAGTCCCTTCCACGACAGCATAGGAGGAATACCAAAGAATTGATACCTAGGGGGGGACCACAGCCTGCAGGACTTTCCTGCCAAAGGCCAAATCCCTGTTGGAATCCAGATCCAGACGATAATGCTTCGTGAAAGTATGGAGCGAAGACCACGTAGCCGCCTTGCAGATCTGCTCAGGGGAGGCCCCTGCCCGTTCGGCCCAGGAGGCAGAGGTAGCCCTGGTGGAGTGCGCCGTGAATCCAGTAGGCGGAGAGAGATGCTGAGCGAGGTAGGCATCTCTAATTGCTCGCACAATCCAGTTGGCGACTGTACTCTTAGCCACCTTCTTGCCCTTATTGCGGCCAAAGGGCTGGATGAACAGGTTAGAATCAAGGCGCCAAGAAGCAGTAACCTCTAGGTAGTGCAACACTATCCGACGGACATCCAAAGAATGAAACACTTCCTCACCCGGAGTCCGAGGATTCTGACAGAAGGAAGGCAGGACGATGGACTGCGAACGGTGAAAATCCGAAACCACCTTGGGAAGGAAGGAAGGGTCCAGCTGAAACACAATGCTGTCATCTCTGATGGTCAGGTAAGGTTCCCTAACGGACAAAGCCTGAAGTTCGCCGACTCTGCGAGCAGATGTAATAGCCACAAGAAAAGCAGTCTTGTGAGAAAGGGAACGAATGGTACAAGAGCACAGAGGTTCAAACGGAGACCGAGATAGTCCGGTAAGGACCACATTGAGATCCCAGCGAGGCGTCAGGACCCTCTGACGTGGACAGAGTCTACTAGCGGACACAAAGAACCGACGGATCCAACGATGATCTGCCAGAGCCGTGTCAAAGACCGCACTGAGTGCTGACACCTGAACTTTCAGGGTGCTAGGCCTAAGACCTAAGTCTAAACCACTTTGGAGAAAGTCCAGAATCTGCGCAATATTAGGCCGAAGAGGGTCAGGAGGCCGAGAACCACACCAGGAGGAAAATCTCTTCCAGATTTTGTTGTATATACTATTAGTCACAGGTTTACGGTTCTTCTGCAGCGTAGCCACAACTTTGTCAGAAAGCCCTTGGGCCTTCAGTGCCCGGGCCTCAGAAGCCAGGCAGCCAGGTTGAGTTTCTGAGGAGCCGGATGGAAAATCGGACCCTGCGACAGTAAGCTTGGGTCTGAACCTAAGAGGATTGGGCCGTCGATTCCTAGCGTCAGGACCAGGCTGTACCAACTCCTCCGGGGCCACAGAGGGGCCACCAGTATAGTTGGGACCCCCTCGTCTCTGATCTTCCTCAGGGCCCGTGCGAGAAGAGGAAGAGGGGGGAACGCGTAAGCGAGGCGAAAGGACCAACTGTGGCAGAAAGCGTCTACCCCTAACGCCTCGTCCCTTGGGTTCAGGGAGAAATATGTTGCGACCTTGCGATTCCCTGCCGAGGCAAAGAGGTCCACCTCTGGTGTACCCCACCTCGCCACTAGAGAGCAGAACACCGCCTGATCCAGGCTCCATTCCCCCGGATGAACATCCCGACGACTCAGGAAATCCGCCTGAAGATTGAGGGAGCCCTTCAGATGGACCGCAGAAAGGGAGAGCAGAGATTGTTCTGCCCATTGAAAGATTCGGGAGGACACTGATTTCAGGGCGCCCGAGCGTGTACTGCCCTGATGGCGGAGATGTGCCACCGTAGTGACATTGTCTGAATATACCAGGACGTGAGAGTCCCGGACGAGGTCCTGAGCCGCAAGGAGGGCTTCCCTGACTGCCCTTAGCTCCCGGTAGTTGGAGGATTGGGAACTGACGTAAGGACTCCAGACCCCTTGAAATGGGGAATTTGCCACCATTGCCCCCCATCCTCGTAGGCTGGCATCTGTGGTCAGTGTAACCAGGGGACTCTGAGTCCAGGCAACCCCCACCTGCAGGTTGGCGGGACTCAGCCACCAGAGAAGGGATGAGGAGACGGACCCCGAGAGGCGAAACCTTCTGTTTAGGGATGACGGGAGTCTGTCCCAATGTGCCAGGATATGATCCTGGAGACACCGAGAATGGGCCTGAGCCCACCTGACCGAGGGAATGCAGGATGTCATGGAACCCAGGGCCGACATAGCCGCTCGAAGCGTCGGGCGAGCCTGCCTGCGGAGTTTTGATATTTTGGATAACATAGCTATCCTGTGGCCCTCTGGGAGAAAGGATGCCTGTCTGTCGGAGTCCAGCAGCACTCCGAGAAACTGCCGAGTGGAGGAGGGGGTTAACTGTGATTTTTTGAGATTGGGAATCCATCCCAGAGACCGAAGGATTCCCAAAGACCTCTCCACATGGTTCCGGAGGGTTGGAGCAGACGGAGCCATGAGAAGAAAGTCGTCCAGATACGGAACTAGACAGATACCCTGCAATCGTATGAAGGCGACCACCTCTGCCATGATCTTGGAAAAGATTCTTGGAGCTGAGGAGATCCCGAAGGGAAGTACATTGAATTGGAAATGAAGTACTTCCTCCCCGTGAAGTACCGCAAACCTGAGGTATTGTCTGTGTCCCGGATGGACGGGTACATGGAAGTAGGCATCTTTCAGATCGCTAGAGGCCATCTGATGGTGTAGACCTATCAGGGGAATAGCTGATTTCACTGACTCCATCTTGAACCGCCGGTACCTGACCTGACGGTTTAGACTTTTTAAATTGACAATTATACGGACGTCGCCGGATGGCTTCTTGACCAGGAAGAGACGGGAGTAGTGTCCTACCCCTTCTTCCTGACTCGGGACTGGGGAAACGACCCCCGAGTGTACTAGCTCTATAATCTTTGTGTACAACAGAGTCTGTGAACCCGGTGACGCCAGCGCAGTGACTCGGAGACCCGGAAGAGGGGGGGAAAGGAATTCTATGAGAAGACCGTCCGAGATGATCTTCAGAACCCATTGGCAAGAGGTTATGGACTGCCACTGGGGAAGAAACGCTGAGAGTCTTCCCCCCACCCGGGCCGAGTCACTGCTTGTCCTGCTGAGGACGTTGCTGATGTGGAGGGATGAGGATATTTCTCCCTCTACCTTTGGGATAGCTCCACCTGCCTGCCTTCCCTTTCCCTCTGGGCTGGGAGGCCTGAGGCATCGAGGGACGAAAGGACCGCTTCCTTTTAGGTCTAGGATCGGGCAAGGCCTTACGATCGGTCGCCTTGTCCAGGATATCATCCAGGGCAGGCCCAAACACTAAATCCCCTTTAAACGGAAGGGAACAAAGCCTCATTTTAGAGGTGGAGTCTCCACTCCAGGCCTTAAGCCAGAGGGCACGTCGGGCAGAGTTAGAAAGCACCGAGGTCCTGGCTGCCAGGCGGACAGATTCCACCGAGGTATCTGCCAGAAAACAGGTAGCCTTCCTAAGCAAGGGAAGGGATTCTAGTAATTCCTCCCTCGGGGTCCCTTGTGAAATATGAGCCTCCAACTGGTCTATCCACCTAATTAGGGACCTGGATACGCAGGTGGAGGCAATGTTGGCTTGAATAGAGGAAGACGATGCCTCCCAGGACCGCTTCATCAAGCCCTCTACCTTCCTATCCATTTGATCCTTCAGTTGGGAAGTATCCTCAAAAGGAAGAGCCGTTTGTTTAGCTACCCTAGCCACCTGAACGTCCACCCTTGGGATCTCCCAATGTAGTCCCGAAGGTTCCAGAGGAAACCGGCGTCTAAGGTCACTCCGTACCCGCCTCTCAGGACATTCCCATTCCTGAGAGACAATATCCAATATATTGGCATGAACTGGGAATCCCAATCGTTTGACTGACTTCAGGCCAGCAAACATTTCGTCCTGGATTGAAGGAAGAGACTGCACTTCCTCTAAACCCATCGTGCTCCGAACTGCCTCAATAAGATCCCCCAACTCTTCTGAGTGAAAGAGAAAGGACTGGTCAGACCCCCCAGATGGAATTCCGTCCTCAGGACCCTCAGAGGTGGAATCAGCGTCCTCCTGATCAGAAGGGGTCGACTGGAGTCTCCTCTTTTTTGGAGGAGCAGGGCCAGGAACAGGGCCAGGAACAGGGCCAGGAACAGGGCCAGGAACAGGGCCAGGAACAGGGCGAGAAGCCAGTGAGGCCCTAATCTCCTGTTTCATCATGGACCGCAACTCATCTATCAGAGATGGTTGTTCGGCCCTAATAATCTGGTCCGTACATTGCTGGCAAAGCTTTTTATCCCATACTGCAGGGAGCTTCTTTATACAGATGGGACATTTTTTAATTTTGTCCACTCTGTCAGGTCTATCAGGCTTATCAGACTTGTCAGTCTTTTCTGACTTCTCAGGCTTCTCTGATTTCTCATTTCTGTCAGTTTTCTTGGTGGCCTTGTCCTCCTAGAAACACAGAGCAGAGAGCCATAATCAACCGATGAGACCTATGTCCGAGGGACCATTCCCCTCCATACTCACAGTAGCAGGGGGCACACTGGGTTCTGCAGAGGCAGTTGCAGCGGAAGACATGACAGGGAGCACGGTCTTACCATGATCTGATGTCTTCGTGGCAGCCCTTATGGAAAAGGGCCTGCCACCCCAGTGACGGTGCACGTTTTCCCCGCCTCCCGCATCCGGTCCTGGGCAGGCCGAGTCACTGTCGGCGTGCCTCCACGGCTGCCTTCCGCAAACCGGAAGCGCTCTCGACCGGGAAGTCCGCAAGACCGGAAGTCCCCGCCCCCGGGAGCACTTCCGGATCGCTCCGGCAGCGTGCATGCGGGAAGCGGCCCGGCGGCTCAGGGAGGACCGCCCCTGGCCCCCCCCCCCCTCCCCCACCCCCCTCCCCCCCTCCCCCCCTCACCCCTCCTCCCCGCCCCCCCGCCCCTCCCCCCCCCCCGCCCCCCCCCCCCCTCCCCTCCCCCCCCCACCCCCCCCTCCCGCCCTCTCCCCCCCCCCCACCCCCCCACCCACCCCCCGCCACCCCCGCCCCGACCGGACCTCCCCCCCCGTCGCGAAGGCCCGACCTGATGCTGTCCGGCTGAAGGTAATAATAGGGGGAAAAAAAAAAAAAAAAAAAAAAATATACTGCAGGTCGCCGGCCACCACAGCATAGGAGAAAAACAAAACCTCTCCATGCCCCATGGGGACAGGAAAGACACTGGCTGTGGGAGGGTCCTTTTAAACCTCTTGAACTTCCTGTCCCAATTAGGGCGTGGAGAGACAACCTCCTATGCTGTCGTGGAAGGGACTAGAGAAATATCCAACATACGATTGATGGACGCAATAAGGTCGTTCACTATGGCGTCCCCGTCCGGAGTATCAAGATTGAGAGCGGCCTCAGGATCAGAATCCTGATCAGCTGTCTCCGCATCATCAACCAGAGATTCCCCCCTCTGAGACCCTGCACAACATGATGATGTCGAGGGAAAATCTAAGCGAGCTCGCTTAGTCGGTCTGGGGCTGGGGTCTGTGTCAGAACCCTCAGCCTGGGATCCATGAGATACCCCGGGAGGACATTGTTGGTCCAGCTGAGGTGGGCCAGGGAACAAAGATTCAACAGAGTCCCTGTGCTGAGATACCGGCCTGGACTGCAAGGCTTCTAGTATCTTAGCCATAGTCTCAGAGACTTTTGCAAACTCCGTCCCCGTCACCTGAACAGTGTTAGCAGGTGGCTCCCCCTGGGCCCCCCCTAGCAGAGGCTCTGGCTGAGTAAGTGCCACAGGGGCCGAACAGTGCACACAATGAGGGTCAGTGGAACCTGCCGGTAGCGGGGTCGTACATGCGGCGCAGGCAACATAATAAGCCTGTGTTTTGGCACCCCTGCCTTTCGTGGGCGCCATGCTATTATCTTCCCTGAGCAACACAATAGGGTATATAGCCAGAAATCAACTGTGCACCATACAGTGTAAAATAAACATATGTTACACTACTGCACAATGGGGCTAGCACCACAGGTGCTGCTTACCACCCGCTTAAAGCGGTTGTGAGGCCACCAGAATCCCTGCCTGGGTCTCCCAGACTTTGTCCCCCTCTGCAGCGTCCGAGGAGCTGACAGGAATGGCTGCCGGCGTCCTGAGGAGAGGAGGGAGCCGTGGGCGTGACCCAGAAAGTGCGGGAACTGGTGCCCGCACTGTGCACAGTGAGGGGGGTGGAGTATGCAAAGCATGCTCCAGCCCTCAGTGCTGCTCGTTCTGTGCAGCGTCCCGCCCTTCCCCGCCTGTCAGGGCTGGGGGTGGGAGGAAAGGAAACTAGGCCGCAAAAAGCCGGGGACTCTAGTAATAAACGCGGCCGCCGTAAAAGCGCGGCCGGCGTGGAAGTCCCCGGCGCACTACAAGTCCCAGCCGCGCCGCAGTGTTTCCATGGCAGCGGCGGTCAGTGCGGTAGTCCCTATACATAAACACACTCAGCAACGCTGAGTGTGTAATGGCACATATTAACACGGTCAGCGACGCGGTCCCCGGTGCACTAGCACACCCAGCAAAGCTGGTGTTGCTGTGCGCGGTCCCCACAGGGATACAGAGTACCTCCAAGTAGCAGGGCCATGTCCCTGAACGATACCCGGCTCCTATCCAGCAGGCTCCACAGGAGTTGTGGATGAAGCACGGTCTCAGTGCCTGGAGACCGATAGGATCCCACTTCCACCAGAGCCCTGAGGGGGATGGGGAAGGAAAACCGCATGTGGGCTCCAGCCTCCGTACCCGCAATGGATACCTCAACCTTACAACACCGCCGACAAGAGTGGGGTGAGAAGGGAGCATGCTGGGGGCTCTATATGGGCCCACTTTTCTTCCATCCGACATGGTCAGCAGCTGCTGCTGACCACTCTCTGGAGCTGTGC
This sequence comes from Anomaloglossus baeobatrachus, assembly GCF_048569485.1. Classification (NCBI taxonomy): domain Eukaryota; kingdom Metazoa; phylum Chordata; class Amphibia; order Anura; family Aromobatidae; genus Anomaloglossus; species Anomaloglossus baeobatrachus. The sequence goes on along the minus strand of NC_134362.1, from coordinate 185,123,859 downwards.
GTGCATGTCTGACCTCCTTCGCACAAAGCAAAAAACTGAGGAGCCCGTGGGAGCACGGGGGGTGTATAGGCAGAAGGGGAGGGGCTTTACACTTTTAGTGTAATACTTTGTGCGGCCTCCGGAGGCATAGCCTATACACCCAATTGTCTGGGTCTCCCAATGGAGCGACAAAGAAATGTGCTCTTTCAAATGATAACAGAATATATTTTAGGGGTACCCTTTTTGGGAAATTTGACCTAAAAATAGGTAAAATTCGGTTTTTTAAGTTTGTCATCAGATGTGGGTGTGAATATTTCCACAAATACATATGCTTTGACCGTGATATTGCAGCAATGCAAAGTCATGAAGATGTTTGGTGTACAGGGTAAAGCACCAGTTCCTATTGGTTTTTGGTCTTGAGTTATATATAGGCAAAGTTTGGCATAAATTTTATGCGACACGTTTTACAAGCTACTTTGACACAAAATTGCGGCCGAAATATTGTTTTGTCATAGCCGGTAATAATTTTATCGCGTTTAGCAGCAAAAGTTGAGCTAGTATGCCAAATTTCAGCATCATAGCCAGTATAGAACTCTAATGGCTATGTGCCAAAGTTTGCAAAATCCTCTTAGCTGAAGCCGCAGGCTTGGTGGGGGCCTCCAGTGAAAGGTCAACAGTGCCCAATGTATTGGAGATGTGGCCCTAAAAATTTACAGAACCTCTTTTCAAACATACATGTACATCCTTATAAATTTTCAGCAAAATCGGAGAACGTCGAGTGGGGACGATTTTTAAAACTGGTCCACTTGACACGGAATGACTATAATATATATATATATATATATATCCGGGCCGCTATGTAGAAGATAACACACTTTATAATACTCACTTAAACCTCTCCGGTATCTGTGCCGCCTCTTTCGTCCATCTTCTTCCTCCTTCTGAACTCTGTGTGTATGACGCTTCTACGTCATACACACTCGCTGGTCCCACACATGCGCACTACAGTATTTTGATCTACCCTGCTCAGGACCTGAATGCCAGCGAGCGTGTATGACATCGGATGCATCATGCACTGCGGCTTCAGAAGATGGAGGACGAAGATGACCAAAAGAGGAGGCGCCGGCACTGGAGGATGAAGACACCCATCTGAGCCACATCCACCGCAGCGACCAGTTTGAGTATTATAAAGTGATTTTTATATTGTATATAAGAGCCCAGGCCGCTGTGTACAGCATGTTAGAATGCTGTATATAAGAGCCCACTGGCGGTGGCCGCAGCTTATAGGGCAAAAAAAGTGGTGACAGGTTCCTTTTAATAGGGCAATTCAGAACTCAGAGTTGGATGTTAATGCCACATAGTTTCTATAAATGCCTAATGCAGAAATAAAAGGCGCTACACAACCCAAATGTACAGATTGTCCATGACCCGTTACCTTCGCCTCCAGCACGGCTGGACCGGTCTTCTGGATGTCGCTTTGTGGAGACAAAGACACACTGACAAAGTCCTGTATCTTCTTCCCCAAAGATGGAGGAGTCTCACATTGGACTTCTTTTGTGGAGCCAGGGCTCAGACACTGGGGAGGAAAAAGCATTTACAGTATTTTTCTGATTATAAGCAACTTCTCCTCCCAAAAATATAGGAGGAAAATGAGGGGTGAGCCTTAGAATCCGAATGTAGCTTTTGGGTGGTGGAGGAGTCACACGAGGCAGGGGAAATGCTGCGAGTGCTGTGCTGGCTGTGAGGGGTGAGGAAAGGACAATCCTATCCGGAAAATGGCAGTGTGGGCTTTATATAATGGCACATCGGCAGATAGAGCTCTTGGCTCAAGATCTCATCTGCGCATGCGCCACCTCGGGCCTATTGTTTTCCCAGCAGCAGGCTTATGGAAAATGGCGCCCGGAGGTTGCGCGTGCACAGATGAGATCTCGGCTTGTCATTGAGCAAATAGCTCAATCTGTGCATCGACAAACTCCGGGCACCATTTCTTTGAAGCCTGCACCGCCAAACGTTTCTGGATCAAGATCTCATCTGCGCACACACTGCCACCGGCCCATTGATTTCCCATCAGCGGGCTTAAGGAAAATGACGCCCAGGTGGCATGTGCACAGATGAGATCTCGACTTGTCATTTAGCTCATTCTGCACACGGACAGACTCCGGGCACCATTTCTTTGAAGCCCACTCCACCGACAGTTTCTGAATGTTCCAGCCTCACAGCATCTGCAACGATCATCTGCTGCAGCATCGCCCTACTCCACCTGCCTCCTGTGACACCACTCTACCACCACTGCCCTGATAAGACAGCACCAGATAAGACTGACCCCATTACATTTGGGGTGCGTTATATAAAACGAAAATTATGGTATATATATTTGATCAGACTTTCCCTGTATTTATAGGGATTTCTCAGTGTAGATATGACCCCCTCTGTAGGACAGGAGGTGTACTGCTGTGTGTGGCATGGACCCTACACACTGTATGAAGCAAGTTTTACCTGTTTTTCATCTTTTGAGAGTAAAAAGTTACATGAGCCACTAAAAAAAAAAAAAAAAAATAAAATAAAAAAAAATCACATCTGTCCACCTCCACAGACGGCACGGTGGCTCAGTGGTTAACACTGCACCCTTGCAGCGCTGGGGTCCTGGGTTCTAGTCCCACCAAGGACACCATTTGCAAGGAGTTTGTATGTTCTCCCCGTGTTTGCGTGGGTTTCCTCCAGGGTCTCCGGTTTCCTCCCACACTCCAAAGACATACAGATAGGGACTCTAGATTGTGAGCCCCAATGGAGACAGTGTTGCCAATGTATGTAAAGCGCTGTGGAATTAGCGCTATATAAATGAATAAATATTCTATTATTACCTCCAGAACCTATAGGTGGTGACCGGTGAGGTGGCCAACCCTCCGCCCCAATCTTGATGACATAATCTGACAACACATCAGAGTGCACTTGGACAACGTTATTCTACAAGGTCGTGCTCAAGACCAATTTTCTCCTTAGCCTGAGACCGTCCAAGGAAGAAAAAAATAAATAGATTGCAATAAGTCCGAGTTGCGACCACAGATTGACAATGGAGAGACTCGGATCACACAAAATATGGCCGCCTGCACCTATGGAAAAATCATCTATATATCCTGACCAGACAAAGCCTTAAAGGGAATCTTCATCGTTTTATCCTTCCTTATAAACTACACCCATCACCTTTAAGATGTGAATGAATGTCTTTCCTGCAACCCCTCTATGTCCTCACAGGTCTCCCTGCATACCTCAGAAGAAGAAAAAAGCACTCTCTAGCATTTTAATATCAAAGATCTATCCTTAGGGTGGGCAATCAATACCAGAATTGGGGGTCCGACACTAACCCCCTAGACCAGCTGTGTACACAACTTCCACCTTTTCATTGCTTCCGAAATATCTAATGGTTGTGAGTGGCACCCAATCGATGCAGCACTAAAGCGCGGCCCCTCCATTGTGATTGGACAACTAGAAATAATTGTTTTATATTTGAAGGGCAGTGCATCCATTCTTGCATTGGGAAGCGGTCACTTAGACGCAGAGCTGCCTTCTATGAGGGTACAGACACGAGTCTGCAGAAAATGACCCCTCTAAGACCACCTGGTGGCCTAACAGGAAGTGTACACATGGCTTGCACTAAGGAGAAGGCGGAGAACCGGAAATATACAAAACAGCCAATAAGATTGCAGTTTTCATGCTACAAAATGAAAGCAGGTATGTGATTGGCTGCACTGCCCAGCTGCTCCGCTGCCCTCAGTAAACATGGCGGCCGTACCTGGGCTTCATTCTCCGGGAGTTTCAGCTTCTTCCGGGCGGATCTCTTGCCCGTCAGCTCCGGCTCAGAGTCCGGCCGGCTCCGCTTCTTGCTGCTGGGGAGTAGTGAGGAGGGGGCGGGCAGCTCGGCGTGCTCAGGCCGCTCCGGAGTGCTGGGCGGCCGCAGTAACTCCTCTAACCTCACCGCCTCCTGCTGCACCTTCCTCCGTTTGCTCCCCGGGGTCCCCCGCGCTGCAGGCCGCTTGCGCTGCCCGAAAAAGTCGGTGACTCTCATCTGCTCCATGTTTGCACCTCACACACCCGCGAAAAAACTAAAATGCCCAGTGTGCAGGTGGGCGCCCCGGGGCGTGACGTCACCGCCTGCGAACGCTGTGATTGGTCGCGAGTCCTGAATAGAGCGTAACGTGGAAGTTGGATTTCGCGGGAAAACGAGATCATGTGACCGGAATAGTCCAAAGAAGCAAAGGGGGGCGTGTTCTATATAAACATACTTGGTATGGTCCAATTCATACTATTGTTGTGGGTAACCGGTAGTAATGGCGGCTGTGAGCAATGTGAGTGGTTCCGGGGTCAAAACTCACATGCAGGGATCGCGGGCAGGGGCCCCATAGCAGTAAAATGGCCTTCACACCTCCGCACACATACATGTCCTCACTAGGTCACTAAACAATATAATGGCCCCCCACACAGCCCTTAGTAAAGTATGATGGACCCCACACAATCTTTCACACTGTATAACTGCTTGCATACAGACTAATGGGCCTCAAATAGCCCCCCATAAAGTATAAAGGCTCCCTCATAGCCCTCCAAATATTATAATGGTCCTCATATCCTTATATCTAGTAGTATAATGCGCCCTACATTGCCTTCCATATAGTATAATGCACTTCCCATAACCCTCTATTTTGTATAATGGGCCCCACATAGCCCTCCATATATTACAATGGTCCCACATACTCCTCCATATAGTACAATGCACCCTATAGTCCTTTGTATATTACGGTAAGTATAATGCACCCTCCTTAGTTATCCATAAAGTATAATGCACCCCCATAGTACTCCATATAGTATAATGCACCCCCATAGTGCTCCATATAGTATATTGCACCCCCATAGTGCTCCATATAGTATAAAGCAACCCCCATAGTGCTCCATATAGTATAATGTACCCCCATAGTCCTATATAAAGTATAATGGACTTATAGCCCTTCTTATAGAAGTTCAGTATAATGCACCCTCTTTAGTCCTCCATATAGTATAATGCACAGCCCATAGTCCTCCACATAGTTTTAGGCACCCCATATAGACCTTCATATAGTATCATACACTATCCATAATCCTCCATATAGTATAATGCACCCCCTTAGTCCTCCATATTGTATAATGCACCCCCCATAGTCCTTCATATAGTATGATGCACTCCCATAGTCTTCCATATAGTATAATGCATCCCCCATAGTCCTCCATATAGTATAATGCACACTCCATAATCCTCCATATAGTATAATGCACACTCCATAATCCTCCATATAGTATAATGCACACTCCATAATCCTCCATATAGTATAATGCACACACCATAATCCTCCATATAGTATTATGCACACCCCATAATTCTCCATATAATATAATGCACACTCCATAATCCTCCATATAGTATAATGCACACTCCATAATCCTCCATATAGTATAATGCACACCCCATAATCCTCCATATAGTATAATGCACACCCCATATTCCTCCATATAGTATAGTGCACACCCCATAGTCCTCCATATAGTATAATGCACAGCCCATAGTCCATTGTTTTACTTTGATTATAGCACCAACATATTCCACAGTGCTGTACAGGGATGGTCATCATTCATATCAGGGATCATTTTGAAGAAGCCAATTAACCTATCAGTATATTTTTGAAGTTTGGGAGGAAACCGGAGAACTCGCAGGAAACCCACACAGACATGGGGAGAATATACAAACTCCATGCAGACGTCCGCGATCGGATTTCGTTCCATGACCTGAGTGCTGCAGACACCAGTGCTAACCACTGAGCCATCGTGCCGCCACCTGGGAGATGGTGAGAAGACGTCATTATGGTGGAAGACTCTATATGTGACTTTCCACTAGTTTTCTGGATTACTTCATCCATGTGTTGCCATCTTGGTTGGGTTGATGATCGCACTGATGATGGAGCTGGATGGTCACTGATGGAATATTTCAGGTTTGAGTTACAAGAACCATCTAGCTGTCTCAGTAGCTGCAGACAAAATTTTCAGTGTCTACCAGTGAAGAGCGGTACCATCTAGCTTGTTATTGAACAGAGGGACCATCCAACTTATTATCGAGAGAATGGACCATCCAGCTTGTTATCGAGAGGAGGGACCATCCAGCTTGTTATCGAGCAGAAGGACCATCCAGCTTGTTATCGAGAGGAGGGACCATCCTGCTTATAATAGAGAGGAGGTACCATTCAGCTTCTTATCGAGCAAAGGGACCATGCAGCTTGTTTTCTAGAGGAGGGACCATCCAGCTTGTTATCGAGCAAAGGGACCATCCAGCTTGTTATTGAGAGGAGGGACCATCCAGCTTGTTATTGAGCAGAGGTACCATTCAGCTTATCAAGAGGAGAGACTATCCAGCTTGTTATCGAGCAAAGGGACCATCCAGCTTGTTAACAAGGCGATGGACCATCCAGCTTGTTATCGAGGGGAGGGACCATCCAGCTTGTTATCAAGGGGAGGAACCATCCAGCTTGTTATCAAAGGGAGGGACCATCCAGCTTGTTATCGAGAGGAGGGACCATCCTCTATGTTATCGAGAGGAGGGACCATCCAGCTTGTTATCGAGGCGACAGATCATCCTGCTTGTTATCGAGCAGAGGGACCATCCAGCTTATCAGACAGTTCAAAAGCCGTCAACTCTGATGATATGGGATTGTATTGGGGCCTAACTTTAATACAGACCTTTTTCTGAAGAGAGATAAGCCACTAAAAGTTTCTGGCTGCAGCTTGCTCAGTTATAAACACATGAACACTCAGCTGAACAGAGAGTGCATGCGTATAAGGGTTTTGAGGAATAACTGTCGGCCTAAAAAGTGCTTGATGGCGCAAAGTGTATGACAATTGTAACTAGATTATTCCTCTTGGCTCCCTTTAGATTACCCAAAGGGGTTAATGAGCGCAGCTCTGTATATTTACGTTTAGCCCTGCACTAGGCAGACTCCTCTTAATGAAGTGAAGTCATCTCACGTCGATAAGAATGCTTCATTTAGTTTATTGAAAAGTCATCAGGACGTCTCCCACACCTCCCTCCACGGTAGGCTGGTGGGGGCGACTCTGTGTCATCCAGTTGCACTTAATAAGAATATCAAACATTACTGTATATACCGGTATATGGAAATGCGTACAAACCCACATGGAAAGAATCTGACATCTGATTAAAAACAAATGTATTTCTCAGTTCCAGATGGCAGACACAAGACACAGCGTCCTTATATGAAGATCCTTTAATTCTGTGGTTATTATAGAGCCTCAGCACATACATCGTGTATGGTATGTCATACGGTAAATCTGCATGTCTACAGTGAATCATACCAACAAGGGAAATTATTTCATCCTTTTTGCAGAAAAAAAAAATCTGTTTTCATCTGCCGTGTTCTGCGGGGTTTGTCCTTGTTTTTTTTATGAAGTGACAACATAGCAGCTTTACCTTTTAGCAAATATCGAAAGAGTTGTGAAAGATGTCCCCTTCTTAAAACAAGGTCTTTTGGCTTTTGTCATGTTGATCGGGCTGGATCCTCCTGGTAACTATTCTATGATTGTTAGATGTGCACATGCTAAACCCTAGGGACCCAACCTTGATCAATCGAGAGGAGGGACCATCCAGCTTGTTATCGAGGAGACAGACCCTCCAGCTTGTTATCACACAATTCAAAAGCCATCAACTCTGATGATATGGGGATGTATTAGGGCCTGACTTCAATACAGATCTTTTTCTCAAGAAAGATAAGCAGCCATCTTACAAGAACCATCTTGCTGTCACAGTAGCTGCAGACAAACTTCTCAGTGTCTACTAGTAAGGGGAAGTACCATCCAGCTTGTCATCGAATAGAAGGACCATCCGACTTGCTGTTGAGAGGAGTAACATATATAGTGAAAAAACAATCCCTTTAAAAAATTTTTATTTTTCTTAAATATGTCTTAAAAATTCCCAAGTGATTCACCTATCTAGAATTTATCAAGGGTAGTATAGATATACACCAGGGTAGCCACCCCTATACAAAATACAATCAGAGGCAGAAAAACGGGGTATGGGATCCCAAATGGGATTAAACTGGCCCTACCAGGACCTAGCACCTCACACCTTCCTACCGACGGAGGTAAATCACCTTAACTTAGCCGGGCGCCCCCGTTCCTCGGTGGCTATCCCTCACTTACCCTAATATATTCCCTACCATATGAGGAGAAATGCCTGAGCAAGTTACCTCTAATTATTGGTTGGACTTTTTTAACCCCACTATGCACTTTAAAGAGAGGGCAATAATAGCTCCACCTGTTTAATATGCTCAAGGTCAGCTGATCAATTATTCATGTACCGGGGAAATAGATACCATTACACCCTGTCCAATTAATATGCTCAAATTCAGCTGGTCATTAATTCATATACAGGGATAATAGATACCATAACAACCTATCCAGTTTATATACTCAAAATCAACTGATCATTAATTCATATATTGAGATGACAAACTTAAATACCCCACAACCGGTGGGGATTTTGCCGACAGTGCATTGATGGAATGCACCACCGCCATGTTGTCACTCTTCCTCCCCCCCCCCCCCCCGCCGTCTCTTTGAGTGTTTGAGAATTTTGTGTTGCAAGGTATTCTGCCATAATATTAACTATGGCGTATCTGCCTGTTTTCTAGGACAAGGCACCTGTGTTTGATTTTTGAGGTGGGGGCGTATCTGTTTAGATTAAGAGGATGAATTAATGAGGTATGACATCGGGGCATGCGCAATGCCTGCGATGTGATAATGTGAAGTTTTTCAATCTTATATCACGGTACTCATGCGTCTTTAGTGCACAACATAGGGCGGTATTGTCCTGATAGCTTTTGGGCGCGTGTGCAGTGTGATATAGCACGTCAGATGATGACGTACCTGCTGGGTTGTTATGACAGCGCGCCCGTGTTTGAGGCTTGTGGGCGTGACTGTTCGCATCAATAGGAATGAGTCATGAATTAATGAGGTACGGCCTCGGAGCATGCGCAATGCTCACCTCGCACGCTCTAGCGGTAGAATGGAAATGGACATGCGCACTATACCCATCTGAGACAGAAGCCCACTATCGTACACCTGGGACTTTGTTGCTCTCATTGGTTTGATATGGTCTATTTAAGCTGCCGGCATAATGGCGGCAGCTGCTGCCATATGAAGACACATATCATGACTGAATAGTTCCCTGTCTCCCTGGGCCTCCTGATGAACCGGATTAGAGGGCGGAGAAACGCGTCGAGGCAGTGCGGATGCACTTAATAAAGGGAAGTTAATTTATCAGCTTTAAAATGATATCTATTCATTTAAAATAAGAGTATATATACTGGCATTGTTCCAGAAATTAGGAATTGCTGAAAGCAAGTTAATTGTGTTATCTCAAACTCATTAGGATAACTTGGTATCTGGACTTTTTTCCCCTGCATTTGAATATACCCTGGTTGAACTGGGGCATATCAGCCTGATCTAGATAGTGGGGCGCTATGGTACCTGTTGTCCCTGTATATTAACAGATGACCAGTTGAATTTGTTATGTCTGAATTAATAACAGGGTACTATGGCGTTTGTCATCTCAATATATGAATTAATGATCAGTTGATTTTGAGTATATAAACTGGACAGGTTGTTATGGTATCGATTTTCCTTATATATGAATTAATGACCAGCTGAATTTGAGCATATTAATTGGACAGGGTGTAATGGTATCTATTTCCCCCGTACATAAATAATTGATCAGCTGACCTTGAGCATATTAAACAGGTGGAGCTATTATTGCCCTCTCTTTAAAGTGCATAGTGGGGTTAAAAAAGTCCAACCAATAATTAGAGGTAACTTGCTCAGGCATTTCTCCTCATATGGTAGGGAATATATTAGGGTAAGTGAGGGATAGCCACCGAGGAACGGGGGCGCCCGGCTAAGTTAAGGTGATTTACCTCCGTCGGTAGGAAGGTGTGAGGTGCTAGGTCCTGGTAGGGCCAGTTTAATCCCATTTGGGATCCCATACCCCGTTTTTCTGCCTCTGATTGTATTTTGTATAGGGGTGGCTACCCTGGTGTATATCTATACTACCCTTGATAAATTCTAGATAGGTGAATTACTTGGGAATTTTTAAGACATATTTAATAAAAATAATAAAAATAAAAATTTTTTAAAGGGATTGTTTTTTCACTATATATGTACCTTTTGACTATCCTGAAATTATTTTGATTGTTAGCCGTTTGTTTCATGGCGGGCTTCCTCTCAGGGACTTTGGACGCTGCTAATTGGCTGGAGGATGCGGAGGAAGTCTTCTCAGTTGATGGTGTTTCAACAATAGATCAAGGGGCGATATCCCTTAAAACCATTTTTAGGGAATTACAGGAGGAATATTTTGAGAACTTACGATCTTGGTGGGAGGTAAAGACAATTGAGAGTTATATTAAGAACAACATAGTGCCTAGAGGTCTGCGCATTAATATTTCTCCTGCCCCTAGACTGAGGGATCCTGATTTCTTGGCTTTGTGGGAGCAAGAATCTATCGCATCGTCAATTAGATTCATGACTATTGTATTGGATAAAGAAAGGAAAAATTTGTCAGATTCAAGTTTGAGATTGGATAATCTTAGGAAAAAAGCTCTGGAACATAAATCTGAAACAGAGTTTAGTAGGAAAGAAGCCACCCTTCAGAACAACGTTGAAAAACACCAGATTACTCTTAAAAAACGTAAACAAAAACAGTTCGTAAGAGATCTGGGTGATTTCAAAGAGAAGAGGGCGTATAACTTTAATTTGAGTTGTACAGCACCGATATACACAGACATATCTTCCTCAGACCTGAGTCGAGGGGTGGAAATAGAGGAGGAGGGAGGGGCAATAGAGGTAGACGGAATAACAGGGGAAGATGGACGAATTGGTGAGGAAACCGCCAATATCCCTAAAATACGGGAGGACAGATGGCATCCGGAACCACAGTTTCCAATACCTCAGCTCTTGGAAACTCTGGTTCATCTGCTCTTGCTTCTCCCTCTTCATCTTTGGCTCCTCCATCTGCCTCTTTTTTAGAAAGGGAAGCCTCCAACCGTTATGGTCTGAGAAATCGCAATACATAAGCGGTGACCAAACGGCAGGTCAGATTATTAATCTTTCCTCGGTATCCCTTACCCCGGATATGAGGTCCCTACTGCACAAAGGTCTTTCCTTTGTTCCTCGGACTGGTTTTGATAAGTTTGAGTGGACAAAGGACATTCATCTTTTTGGCCGAAAACTTAAATGGCATAAATTTTTTAAAAATAATGATCGGGAAAAATGTGCAGAATTGGGCATTGATCCGGAAGATTTGGGGGCTTTCAATACATTGACAGACCTACTGGAGGAGGGAGAGTCAACTAGAGGCCTCGGACCATTCACCACATTAAAGAAAAAAAGTCATAGGCAGCCACCGGTGAGTGAACTAAATAGCATTGACATTTTTGTGAAAGTTGTTGAGGAAGAATTGAATAAGATCCATTATATTGAGGGGGCGGATAATTTGTCCGAAGGTGAGAGGGTGGCGTTACGAACTCTAAGGGAGGAACAAAATGTTAATGTTAAGTCCTCAGACAAAGGTGGGAATCTGGTACTCATGGACCATGGACCGTACAGAGAGATGTGTCTAAATATATTGAAAGATAAGGACACATATAATATACTTAATAATGATCCAACAAAGATATTTTGTGCTAGATTAGAAGAAAAGCTAGACGAGGCGTTGGATAGACGGTTAATTTCCAAGAACGAGTATGAATTCATGGTTCCTGTGAGTCCCATGATTCCCACCTTTTATACGATACCAAAAATTCACAAGGGTATAGACCCCCTCAGAGGTAGACCAATTGTGTCAGGAATAGGGTCTGTGACGCAGAATGTCAGTATCTATCTTGACAATATCCTGAGACCTTTCGTTTCGACCCTCCCCTCATATATAAGGGATACACCGGACCTACTTATGAAGATTCAAGACATCTTTGTGGAAGGTGATTTTTATCTAGCCTCCATCGATGTGGAATCTTTATATAGCTCTATCCCACATGAAAGGGGTTTGGAGGCAACTAACCATTTTCTCCGATCCAGAGCAAATTTCCTGTGGGATCATAATAATCTGGTAATGGACTTACTCAATTTTGTACTCACGCACAACTACTTCATGTTCGACAGTAAGTACTTCCATCAGCTCAGGGGCACTGCGATGGGGAGCTCATGTGCTCCCTCTTACGCAAATCTGTTCCTGGGCTGGTGGGAGGAAACTGTCGTTTTTGGAGATGATACTTCATGGTGGGTCCCGCTCAACCTGTATTGGGGTAGATATATTGATGACGTTTTAGTCATATGGGTGGGTACCCAACAAGAATTCCATGAATTTATGCGACATATAAATGTCAACGATATTAATCTAAGATTCACTCACCATATTCATAGATCACATCTGGCGTTCCTGGATGTGGAAATTGGTATCGAAGACAATGGCACTCTATCAACCAGGACCTATAGAAAGCCAACCTCCACAAATAGCCTCCTACGCTGGGACAGTTTTCATCCTACTTCTCTTAAAAAGGCATACCTAAAGGCCAATACCTGAGAGTGAGGAGAAACTGTTCCAGCGATCGAGATTTCTATGAACAAGCTAGGGATCTTAGGACACGCTTTAGGGAAAGGGGTTACCCACATGATGTTCTCAGTAAGGCCTTTCGACATGCTCAGACAAAGGAACGTGGTCCACTTTTGCAGACAAATCAAAGGCAGAACACAGAGGGGGACCTAATAAGAATTATCGGTACATATGATGATCAATCCGATAGAGTGTTCCAGATTTTGCGGAGACATTGGGGGATTCTTAGAGCTGATCCTGATCTGGTAGATGTCCTTTCCCCACGACCTATGGTCACCTTCAGAAAAGGAGGCTCTATAAGAGATCAACTGGTGCACAGCCACTACAGTCGACCGGTGCCAGTGGGCACGTGGCTTGATCGGCGGCCCTTAGGTACTTTTCGTTGTGGTGGCTGCAAGTACTGTGACTGGATTAAACAGTGCAAATCGGTCATTAGTGCTAGCACTGGTCGTGAGTATTACCTGAGGGATTTCGCTAACTGCAAAAGTGAAGGTCTAGTCTATCTTGCAACATGTGATTGCCCACTTGATTATGTGGGTAAGACCAGGAGGGAGTTGAGGAGACGCATAGGGGAACATGTCGGTGACATCAGACATAAAAGAGAGACCCCGATAGCGAGACATGTGTGGGACTTTCACCAGGGCAATATTAAATCAATCTGTTTTAGAGTCCTGGAAGTGATTAGACGGAATCCCAGGGGAGGTGACTGGGACAATAGGATCTTGAGGAAGGAATGTCAGTGGATTTTTCGATTAAAAACTCAATCTCCAAACGGTTTAAATGAACAATTAAACTATACACCATTTATCTGAGGTGGACCCCTCTTTAGCGTTTTTTCAGAGTAGGTAGAGTCCAATTTCTGTTTAGGATAGGCATTCAATAAACCACGGAAATGGTGGTTTTTGTACCCCCTGCAAATGAATGGGGAGTTGATCATCTTAGTGGACATGGGTGATTCATTATAGGATGTAGTCCATATCACCAGGTGAGAATGATTATTATTATCTTTCGGTATTTTCCGGCCCTCTTTATCATCAGAGGCATTAATATGTCCAAGTGGTGTTTTTGGTAGTATTTGGTATTAGGCATAGTAGGGTTATAGTGTGATGGAAACAGAAGGTTTCTACTTAGATGTTCAGGAACCTCATGTGACTTTTTTGATGCTGGGGACATTATTTCCCTAAACCACAACCCCTAACCCCACCCCTCCCCTTCTTCCCCCCCCCCCCCCGCCGTCTTTTTGAGAGTTTGAGAATTTTGTGTTGCAAGGTATTCTGCCATAATATTAACTATGGCGTATCTGCCTGTTTTCTAGGACAAGGCACCTGTGTTTGATTTTTGAGGTGGGGGCGTATCTGTTTAGATTAAGAGGATGAATTAATGAGGTATGACATCGGGGCATGCGCAATGCCTGCGATGTGATAATGTGAAGTTTTTCAATCTTATATCACGGTACTCATGCGTCTTTAGTGCACAACATAGGGCGGTATTGTCCTGATAGCTTTTGGGCGCGTGTGCAGTGTGATATAGCACGTCAGATGATGACGTACCTGCTGGGTTGTTATGACAGCGCGCCCGTGTTTGAGGCTTGTGGGCGTGACTGTTCGCATCAATAGGAATGAGTCATGAATTAATGAGGTACGGCCTCGGAGCATGCGCAATGCTCACCTCGCACGCTCTAGCGGTAGAATGGAAATGGACATGCGCACTATACCCATCTGAGACAGAAGCCCACTATCGTACACCTGGGACTTTGTTGCTCTCATTGGTTTGATATGGTCTATTTAAGCTGCCGGCATAATGGCGGCAGCTGCTGCCATATGAAGACACATATCATGACTGAATAGTTCCCTGTCTCCCTGGGCCTCCTGATGAACCGGATTAGAGGGCGGAGAAACGCGTCGAGGCAGTGCGGATGCACTTAATAAAGGGAAGTTAATTTATCAGCTTTAAAATGATATCTATTCATTTAAAATAAGAGTATATATACTGGCATTGTTCCAGAAATTAGGAATTGCTGAAAGCAAGTTAATTGTGTTATCTCAAACTCATTAGGATAACTTGGTATCTGGACTTTTTTCCCCTGCATTTGAATATACCCTGGTTGAACTGGGGCATATCAGCCTGATCTAGATAGTGGGGCGCTATGGTACCTGTTGTCCCTGTATATTAACAGATGACCAGTTGAATTTGTTATGTCTGAATTAATAACAGGGTACTATGGCGTTTGTCATCTCAATATATGAATTAATGATCAGTTGATTTTGAGTATATAAACTGGACAGGTTGTTATGGTATCGATTTTCCTTATATATGAATTAATGACCAGCTGAATTTGAGTATATTAACTGGACAGGTTGATATGGTATCTATTATCCCTGTATATGAATTAATGACCAGCTGAATTTGAGCATATTAATTGGACAGGGTGTAATGGTATCTATTTCCCCCGTACATGAATAATTGATCAGCTGACCTTGAGCATATTAAACAGGTGGAGCTATTATTGCCCTCTCTTTAAAGTGCATAGTGGGGTTAAAAAAGTCCAACCAATAATTAGAGGTAACTTGCTCAGGCATTTCTCCTCATATGGTAGGGAATATATTAGGGTAAGTGAGGGATAGCCACCGAGGAACGGGGGCGCCCGGCTAAGTTAAGGTGATTTACCTCCGTCGGTAGGAAGGTGTGAGGTGCTAGGTCCTGATAGGGCCAGTTTAATCCCATTTGGGATCCCATACCCCGTTTTTCTGCCTCTGATTGTATTTTGTATAGGGGTGGCTACCCTGGTGTATATCTATACTACCCTTGATAAATTCTAGATAGGTGAATTACTTGGGAATTTTTAAGACATATTTAATAAAAATAATAAAAATAAAAAATTTTTAAAGGGATTGTTTTTTCACTATATATGTACCTTTTGACTATCCTGAAATTATTTTGATTGTTAGCCGTTTGTTTCATGGCGGGCTTCCTCTCAGGGACTTTGGACGCTGCTAATTGGCTGGAGGATGCGGAGGAAGTCTTCTCAGTTGATGGTGTTTCAACAATAGATCAAGGGGCGATATCCCTTAAAACCATTTTTAGGGAATTACAGGAGGAATATTTTGAGAACTTACGATCTTGGTGGGAGGTAAAGACAATTGAGAGTTATATTAAGAACAACATAGTGCCTAGAGGTCTGCGCATTAATATTTCTCCTGCCCCTAGACTGAGGGATCCTGATTTCTTGGCTTTGTGGGAGCAAGAATCTATCGCATCGTCAATTAGATTCATGACTATTGTATTGGATAAAGAAAGGAAAAATTTGTCAGATTCAAGTTTGAGATTGGATAATCTTAGGAAAAAAGCTCTGGAACATAAATCTGAAACAGAGTTTAGTAGGAAAGAAGCCACCCTTCAGAACAACGTTGAAAAACACCAGATTACTCTTAAAAAACGTAAACAAAAACAGTTCGTAAGAGATCTGGGTGATTTCAAAGAGAAGAGGGCGTATAACTTTAATTTGAGTTGTACAGCACCGATATACACAGACATATCTTCCTCAGACCAGGAAGCCTCAGACTCTGAAAGACCTGAGTCGAGGGGTGGAAATAGAGGAGGAGGGAGGGGCAATAGAGGTAGACGGAATAACAGGGGAAGATGGACGAATTGGTGGGGAAACCGCCAATATCCCTAAAATACGGGAGGACAGATGGCATCCGGAACCACAGTTTCCAATACCTCAGCTCTTGGAAACTCTGGTTCATCTGCTCTTGCTTCTCCCTCTTCATCTTTGGCTCCTCCATCTGCCTCTTTTTTAGAAAGGGAAGCCTCCAACCGTTATGGTCTGAGAAATCGCAATACATAAGCGGTGACCAAACGGCAGGTCAGATTATTAATCTTTCCTCGGTATCCCTTACCCCGGATATGAGGTCCCTACTGCACAAAGGTCTTTCCTTTGTTCCTCGGACTGGTTTTGATAAGTTTGAGTGGACAAAGGACATTCATCTTTTTGGCCGAAAACTTAAATGGCATAAATTTTTTAAAAATAATGATCGGGAAAAATGTGCAGAATTGGGCATTGATCCGGAAGATTTGGGGGCTTTCAATACATTGACAGACCTACTGGAGGAGGGAGAGTCAACTAGAGGCCTCGGACCATTCACCACATTAAAGAAAAAAAGTCATAGGCAGCCACCGGTGAGTGAACTAAATAGCATTGACATTTTTGTGAAAGTTGTTGAGGAAGAATTGAATAAGATCCATTATATTGAGGGGGCGGATAATTTGTCCGAAGGTGAGAGGGTGGCGTTACGAACTCTAAGGGAGGAACAAAATGTTAATGTTAAGTCCTCAGACAAAGGTGGGAATCTGGTACTCATGGACCATGGACCGTACAGAGAGATGTGTCTAAATATATTGAAAGATAAGGACACATATAATATACTTAATAATGATCCAACAAAGATATTTTGTGCTAGATTAGAAGAAAAGCTAGACGAGGCGTTGGATAGACGGTTAATTTCCAAGAACGAGTATGAATTCATGGTTCCTGTGAGTCCCATGATTCCCACCTTTTATACGATACCAAAAATTCACAAGGGTATAGACCCCCTCAGAGGTAGACCAATTGTGTCAGGAATAGGGTCTGTGACGCAGAATGTCAGTATCTATCTTGACAATATCCTGAGACCTTTCGTTTCGACCCTCCCCTCATATATAAGGGATACACCGGACCTACTTATGAAGATTCAAGACATCTTTGTGGAAGGTGATTTTTATCTAGCCTCCATCGATGTGGAATCTTTATATAGCTCTATCCCACATGAAAGGGGTTTGGAGGCAACTAACCATTTTCTCCGATCCAGAGCAAATTTCCTGTGGGATCATAATAATCTGGTAATGGACTTACTCAATTTTGTACTCACGCACAACTACTTCATGTTCGACAGTAAGTACTTCCATCAGCTCAGGGGCACTGCGATGGGGAGTTCATGTGCTCCCTCTTACGCAAATCTGTTCCTGGGCTGGTGGGAGGAAACTGTCGTTTTTGGAGATGATACTTCATGGTGGGTCCCGCTCATCCTGTATTGGGGTAGATATATTGATGACGTTTTAGTCATATGGGTGGGTACCCAACAAGAATTCCATGAATTTATGCGACATATAAATGTCAACGATATTAATCTAAGATTCACTCACCATATTCATAGATCACATCTGGCGTTCCTGGATGTGGAAATTGGTATCGAAGACAATGGCACTCTATCAACCAGGACCTATAGAAAGCCAACCTCCACAAATAGCCTCCTACGCTGGGACAGTTTTCATCCTACTTCTCTTAAAAAAGGCATACCTAAAGGCCAATACCTGAGA
Organism: Anomaloglossus baeobatrachus; assembly: GCF_048569485.1. Taxonomy (NCBI): domain Eukaryota; kingdom Metazoa; phylum Chordata; class Amphibia; order Anura; family Aromobatidae; genus Anomaloglossus; species Anomaloglossus baeobatrachus. The sequence continues at coordinate 185,105,837 of NC_134362.1, read as the reverse complement.
GTGAGGAGAAACTGTTCCAGCGATCGAGATTTCTATGAACAAGCTAGGGATCTTAGGACACGCTTTAGGGAAAGGGGTTACCCACATGATGTTCTCAGTAAGGCCTTTCGACATGCTCAGACAAAGGAACGTGGTCCACTTTTGCAGACAAATCAAAGGCAGAACACAGAGGGGGACCTAATAAGAATTATCGGTACATATGATGATCAATCCGATAGAGTGTTCCAGATTTTGCGGAGACATTGGGGGATTCTTAGAGCTGATCCTGATCTGGTAGATGTCCTTTCCCCACGACCTATGGTCACCTTCAGAAAAGGAGGCTCTATAAGAGATCAACTGGTGCACAGCCACTACAGTCGACCGGTGCCAGTGGGCACGTGGCTTGATCGGCGGCCCTTAGGTACTTTTCGTTGTGGTGGCTGCAAGTACTGTGACTGGATTAAACAGTGCAAATCGGTCATTAGTGCTAGCACTGGTCGTGAGTATTACCTGAGGGATTTCGCTAACTGCAAAAGTGAAGGTCTAGTCTATCTTGCAACATGTGATTGCCCACTTGATTATGTGGGTAAGACCAGGAGGGAGTTGAGGAGACGCATAGGGGAACATGTCGGTGACATCAGACATAAAAGAGAGACCCCGATAGCGAGACATGTGTGGGACTTTCACCAGGGCAATATTAAATCAATCTGTTTTAGAGTCCTGGAAGTGATTAGACGGAATCCCAGGGGAGGTGACTGGGACAATAGGATCTTGAGGAAGGAATGTCAGTGGATTTTTCGATTAAAAACTCAATCTCCAAACGGTTTAAATGAACAATTAAACTATACACCATTTATCTGAGGTGGACCCCTCTTTAGCGTTTTTTCAGAGTAGGTAGAGTCCAATTTCTGTTTAGGATAGGCATTCAATAAACCACGGAAATGGTGGTTTTTGTACCCCCTGCAAATGAATGGGGAGTTGATCATCTTAGTGGACATGGGTGATTCATTATAGGATGTAGTCCATATCACCAGGTGAGAATGATTATTATTATCTTTCGGTATTTTCCGGCCCTCTTTATCATCAGAGGCATTAATATGTCCAAGTGGTGTTTTTGGTAGTATTTGGTATTAGGCATAGTAGGGTTATAGTGTGATGGAAACAGAAGGTTTCTACTTAGATGTTCAGGAACCTCATGTGACTTTTTTGATGCTGGGGACATTATTTCCCTAAACCACAACCCCTAACCCCACCCCTCCCCTTCTTCCCCCCCCCCCGCCGTCTTTTTGAGAGTTTGAGAATTTTGTGTTGCAAGGTATTCTGCCATAATATTAACTATGGCGTATCTGCCTGTTTTCTAGGACAAGGCACCTGTGTTTGATTTTTGAGGTGGGGGCGTATCTGTTTAGATTAAGAGGATGAATTAATGAGGTATGACATCGGGGCATGCGCAATGCCTGCGATGTGATAATGTGAAGTTTTTCAATCTTATATCACGGTACTCATGCGTCTTTAGTGCACAACATAGGGCGGTATTGTCCTGATAGCTTTTGGGCGCGTGTGCAGTGTGATATAGCACGTCAGATGATGACGTACCTGCTGGGTTGTTATGACAGCGCGCCCGTGTTTGAGGCTTGTGGGCGTGACTGTTCGCATCAATAGGAATGAGTCATGAATTAATGAGGTACGGCCTCGGAGCATGCGCAATGCTCACCTCGCACGCTGTAGCGGTAGAATGGAAATGGACATGCGCACTATACCCATCTGAGACAGAAGCCCACTATCGTACACCTGGGACTTTGTTGCTCTCATTGGTTTGATATGGTCTATTTAAGCTGCCGGCATAATGGCGGCAGCTGCTGCCATATGAAGACACATATCATGACTGAATAGTTCCCTGTCTCCCTGGGCCTCCTGATGAACCGGATTAGAGGGCGGAGAAACGCGTCGAGGCAGTGCGGATGCACTTAATAAAGGGAAGTTAATTTATCAGCTTTAAAATGATATCTATTCATTTAAAATAAGAGTATATATACTGGCATTGTTCCAGAAATTAGGAATTGCTGAAAGCAAGTTAATTGTGTTATCTCAAACTCATTAGGATAACTTGGTATCTGGACTTTTTTCCCCTGCATTTGAATATACCCTGGTTGAACTGGGGCATATCAGCCTGATCTAGATAGTGGGGCGCTATGGTACCTGTTGTCCCTGTATATTAACAGATGACCAGTTGAATTTGTTATGTCTGAATTAATAACAGGGTACTATGGCGTTTGTCATCTCAATATATGAATTAATGATCAGTTGATTTTGAGTATATAAACTGGATAGGTTGTTATGGTATCGATTTTCCTTATATATGAATTAATGACCAGCTGAATTTGAGCATATTAACTGGACAGGTTGATATGGTATCTATTATCCCTGTATATGAATTAATGACCAGCTGAATTTGAGCATATTAATTGGACAGGGTGTAATGGTATCTATTTCCCCCGTACATGAATAATTGATCAGCTGACCTTGAGCATATTAAACAGGTGGAGCTATTATTGCCCTCTCTTTAAAGTGCATAATGGGGTTAAAAAAGTCCAACCAATAATTATAGGTAACTTGCTCAGGCATTTCTCCTCATATGGTAGGGAATATATTAGGGTAAGTGAGGGATAGCCACCGAGGAACGGGGGCGCCCGGCTAAGTTAAGGTGATTTACCTCCGTCGGTAGGAAGGTGTGAGGTGCTAGGTCCTGGTAGGGTCAGTTTAATCCCATTTGGGATCCCATACCCCGTTTTTCTGCCTCTGATTGTATTTTGTATAGGGGTGGCTACCCTGGTGTATATCTATACTACCCTTGATAAATTCTAGATAGGTGAATCACTTGGGAATTTTTAAGACATATTTAATAAAAATAAAAAATTTTTAAAGGGATTGTTTTTTCACTATATATGTACCTTTTGACTATCCTGAAATTATTTTGATTGTTAGCCGTTGAGAGGAGTAACCATTAATAGGATTAGCTATGGCAATACCACCCCTTATTGAACTGTACCGATGAAAATAGTCCTTAATAGGTGTTACGTCCCCACCGGAGTCCGCTCCAGCGACTTCTGCTTCGATCACCAGCTGACGCTATGTTCCTGCTGTGGATAGTGCTGGTGATGGGACAGGAGTCGATGCCAGAGGCACTGGTGGGCACAGGCTCCGCTCATCCACTGGGCTGGGTTTCCTTGGGATCTGCAGTACCACTGTCTGACTGTGGGTGGCGTGTGTCTTCCAGCTGAAGTTGCCAGCGTTCAGCTACAGCCAATGGGAAGACACCACAGCCTTCCTATTCCCCCTCCTGTCTGCTGACCATTGCCAGAGATAGTGTTATATTCCTGGTTCCTGTCCCGCCCTGTTCTGTTTAGTGATTCTGGTGTTCTGACTTCTGTGTGTTTTCTGACTACCCTTCTGCCTGCTGTTTATGTACCTCGCTGCCCGATCCGGATTTGACCTCTGCTTTGTTTTCTGATTACGTCCTTGCCTGCGTGATTCTGTCACTGTTTTACATTTCCCGGTTCGACCCTGTCTGGCTACTACTCTCATCGGACTGCAGCCATCTGCAGGTAGCGATCTCCGGGGCCCTGTGTAATTCCAAATCCCTGTATAGGGGTTAAAGGGTTTCAGGTTCTCAGGGTCCTGCTTTGTGACCGCTTTCCTCTGGCCTGTCCGTTACAGCCCGTCTGAGTCTGTGGATCCAGGCAGGCGTTACAATAGGTTGTCTGCCTTGTGACTGTCCAGGCCCCAAATATTCCAGGGACTTGCCATATAGCAAATGTATCTCCCACATGTGAGTTCACCCTAGTAGTACACCCCTGGGGTTCACCACTGAACCGCTTATATCCATCCTCACCAATTAGTTTACCATTAACAGGAATGGTGAGTGGCTCTTTCCTTTTCACACTAAGAATGACTTTATACCCCCCCATTATTGATCCCATCAATCTTTGCCATATACTTTTTCCACCATATGGCCATTTTATTTTTTCAGAAAAGCTACCCTCTCCTCTCTAAAACTACAATCACTCTCCTTAATTTGCCAGGGTTGCCCTGTCCCGGTAATGCTCCATTGGGTATTACATCCTCCGTGGAACTAATGCTCCATTTTTGGCTAGCTTCCCACCATACAGTGCTCTCTGCTCAGCACTATGCCAGGGTTTACAATGGGATACACCAAAAATTAGATTTTCCAAACCTTGACAGAGCCATTTGCCATTTTATGTAGAAATGAGTGGACCCGTGGATGTTCGGGTACACCAGGTTTGGCCGTATTTTAGTTTAAAGTGTTCTTCGGGACCCAGACTTGACCTGAACATGTTCCCGGACCCCGAATCCTATATAAGTACTGAACTAACGGGCTCGACTCAAGTAACGAGTATAATGGGAGTCAATATACAGCATGCCATATTTGGAGCATTTCTGGGACAGGGACGGTGTTTTATTTTTGTGTTTTTGTACACAGCATCCAAAAATGTTGTTTTTACCCCAAGTGAGAACCATTCAGAGACTGCAAGCGGCCAAGCACCGAGCGTACCCGAGCACCCCGATACTCGATTGAGTGGTTAGCAAACGAATAGCACCCGAACCTGGACATGGCCAATTTTAAAAAGACTGTGTTCAGATTCGAACCCTGGAAACCCAGTGTTTGGTACATTACAGTTCGAGTTTGCTCATCTCTAATTATAAGGCCAATTCTCGACACTGTCTGGACTCCGTCCCGTAGGGTACATCTGGTCTGCTACACTTTTGTTCACATCTTAATAAAAAACAAACACGGACAGGACAGAGGCCAGACTGTCCACAATGTCTGCGTCATTGTCATGTGTGTGTCACGCTTGCCAGACAGTCCTGTGGTGTCCAGCTGTAGAAGGTCGCAGTGTTTGGCTTCACAAACTGCTCCCTAACATTCTCTTCTTCTCTGCTTAGGGTGAATCCCTTTAGGACCCTGAGGATTTCCTCACCTTTCAGCTGTTAATCATCAGCACTTCCCTATGTATCCTTAAATACTGTCATTCCCCATTCGTCTTTGCTGATGATAGAGTTAAAAACCTATACAGGTGTTGGATACAAGCAGTCAGCCTATACCTATCTGAAGAAACATTGTTTGTTGCTGTACCTCTCCCTGAATCATCCTGGAGATATGTTGTTCATGTGCTTTCCCCTGTGTGTGCTCCCTGTGTCTTCCTTAGAGCTTAGTGGTGTTGACTAAGCGCTCATCCCATCCATTCCCTACTTAGTGCTCAGTTCTAGGGTCAGTCAGGGTCAGGTATCCTGCTCGGCGCATAGGTGCAAAACCTATCTAGGGTGGTGAGGGAAGCCAGGGTCTAACAGAAGGTTTGGTCAAGACTCACCATCTCCCCCTTCCTTAGACACAGGGTTTCCTTTACCTTCTTTGTCGCCGTATGAGTAGTACTTCCCCATACCTAGCGTGACACTCATAGTAAATGGCTCCATTGAGATTTATAGCAAAGAAGGGAATTTTGTTTACTTACCGTAAATTCCTTTTCTTCTAGCTCCAATTGGGAGACCCAGACAGTGGGTGTATAGCTACTGCCTCTGGAGGCCGCACAAAGAACTACACTTAAAAGTGTAAGGCCCCTCCCCTTCTGGCTATACACCCTCCCGTAGGAGTACGGATTCCTCAGTTTTAGTACCAAAGCAAGAAGGAGGAAAGCCAATAACAGTTTCAAAAACAAATTCAATCCGATAACAAGATCGGAGAACTTAAGAAACAACATGAACAACATGTGCACCCGAAAAACGAAACCCTAAGAACAAATAGGGCGGGTGCTGGGTCTCCCAATTGGAGCTAGAAGAAAAGGAATTTACGGTAAGTAAACAAAATTCCCTTCTTCTTTTTCGCTCCTAATTGGGAGACCCAGACAGTGGGACGTCCAAAAGCAGTCCCTGGGTGGGTAAAAAGATACCACATGAACGGGCTGTCAGACAGCCCTTTCCTACAGGTGGGCCACCGCCGCCTGAAGGACCTGTCTACCTAGGCTGGCATCTGCCGAAGCGTAGGTATGCACTTGATAGTGTTTGGTAAACGTGTGCAGACTCGACCAGGTAGCCGCCTGGCACACTTGCTGAGCCGTAGCCTGATGCCGCAATGCCCAGGACGCACCCACGGCTCTGGTAGAATGGGCCTTCAGTCCAGATGGAATCGGAAGCCCAGCAGAACGGTATGTGTGAAGAATTGGTTCCTTGATCCACCGCGCCAGGGTGGATTTGGAAGCTTGCGATCCCTTATGCTGACCAGCGACTAGGACAAAGAGCGCATCAGAACGGCGTAGAGACGCCGTGCGAGAAATGTAAATCCTGAGTGCTCTCACCAGGTCCAACAGATGTAAACCCTTTTCAAATTGGTGAACTGGATGCGGACACAAAGATGGCAAAGTGATATCCTGATTAAGATGAAAGGAAGAAACCACCTTGGGAGAAAACTCTGGAATTGGACGCAGTACTACCTTGTCTTGGTGAAACACCAGGAAGGGAGATTTGCAAGATAACGCCGCTAGCTCGGACACTCTTCGAAGAGACGTGACCGCCACAAGAAAAACTACTTTTTGTGAAAGCCGAGAAAGGGAAACCTCTTTCAAAGGCTCGAAAGGCGGCTTCTGGAGAGCAATGAGAACCTTGTTCAGATCCCAGGGTTCCAATGGCCGTCTGTAAGGAGGAACGATATGAGAAACTCCTTGGAGAAACGTGCGTACTTTAGAAAGCCGTGCCAAGCGCTTCTGAAAGAATACGGATAGCGCGGAGACTTGACCCTTAAGAGAGCTAAGCGACAAACCTTTTTCCAACCCAGACTGCAGGAAGGAAAGAAAAATTGGCAATGCAAATGGCCAGGGAGAAAACCCTTGAGCCAAGCACCAAGCTAAGAATATCTTCCACGTCCTGTGATAGATCTTAGCTGAGGATGGTTTTCTAGCCTGTCTCATTGTGGCAACAACTTCATGAGATAAACCTGAGGCCGCTAGGATCCAGGACTCAATGGCCACACAGTCAGGTTCAGGGCCGCAGAATTCAGATGGAAAAACGGCCCTTGAGACAGCAAATCTGGACGGTCTGGTAGTGGCCACGGTTGGCCTACCGTGAGATGCCACAGATCCGGGTACCACGACCTTCTTGGCCAGTCTGGAGCGACGAGGATGGCTCGATGGCAGTCGGACCTGATTTTCCGGAGAACTCTGGGTAACAATGCTAGAGGTGGGAACACATAGGGGAGTCGGAATTGCGACCAATCCTGAACCAAGGCGTCTGCCGCCAGCGCTCGGTGATCGTGAGACCGTGCCATGAAAACTGGGACCTTGTTGTTGTGCCGTGACGCCATCAGATCGACGTCCGGCGTCCCCCAGCGGCAACAGATCTGCTGAAACACTTCCGGGTGAAGGGACCATTCTCCTGCGTCCATGCCCTGGCGACTGAGAAAGTCTGCTTCCCAGTTTTCCACGCCTGGGATGTGAACTGCGGATATGGTGGACGCTCTGCTTTCCACCCACGTCAAAATCCGCCGGACTTCCTGAAAGGCTTGGCGACTGCGTGTTCCCCCTTGGTGGTTGATGTACGCCACCGCCGTGGAATTGTCCGACTGAATCCGAATCTGCTTGCCTTCCAGCCATTGTTGGAAGGCTCGCAGAGCAAGATAGATTGCTCTGATTTCCAGAACATTGATCTGCAGAGTGGACTCTTCCTGAGTCCACGTCCCCTGAGCCCTGTGGTGGAGAAACACCGCTCCCCACCCTGATAGGCTCGCATCCGTCGTGACCACTGCCCAGGACGGGGGAAGGAACGACTTTCCCTGTGACAATGAGGTGGGGAGAAGCCACCAACGCAGAGAGTCCTTGGCAGTCTGAGAGAGGGAGACAGTCCTGTCGAGGGACGTCGATTTCCCATCCCATTGGCGTAGAATGTCCCATTGTAGAGGGCGCAGATGAAACTGCGCGAACGGGACCGCTTCCATTGCTGCTACCATCTTCCCTAGGAAATGCATGAGGCGCCTCAGTGAGTGCGACTGGCTCTGAAGGAGAGATTGTACTCCTGTCCGTAGCGAACACTGCTTGTCCAGTGGAAGCTTCACTATCGCTGAGAGAGTATGAAACTCCATGCCAAGATAAGTCAGAGATTGGGTCGGGGTGAGATGAGACTTTGGAAAGTTGATAATCCACCCGAAACTCTGGAGAGTGTCTAGTGCCACCTTCAGACTGTGTTGGCATGCCTCTTGAGAGGGTGCCTTTATAAGCAGGTCGTCTAGATACGGGATGACCGAGTGACCCTGCGAGTGCAGAACAGCTACTACTGCTGCCATGACTTTGGTGAAGACCCGGGGGGCTGTTGCCAGACCGAAAGGTAACGCTACGAACTGCAGGTGTTCGTCGTGTATGACGAAGCGTAGGAAACGCTGATGCTCTGGCGCAATCGGCACGTGGAGATACGCATCTTTGATATCTATTGATGCTAGAAAATCTCCTTGAGACATTGAGGCTATGACGGAGCGTAGGGATTCCATCCGGAACCTCCTGACTTTTACGTGTCTGTTGAGCAACTTTAGATCCAGGACGGGTCGATACGATCCGTCCTTTTTTGGGACCACAAACAGATTGGAGTAAAAACCGTGACCTTGTTCCTGCAGAGGGACGGAGGTCACCACTCCTTCCGCCTTTAGAGCGGCCACCGCCTGCAACAGAGCATCGGCTCGGTCTGGTGGTGGAGAAGTTCTGAAGAAACGAGTTGGCGGACGAGAACTGAACTCTATCCTGTACCCGTGAGACAGAATATCCCTCACCCAACGGTCTTTGACGCGTGACAGCCAAATGTCGCCAAAGTGGGAAAGCCTCCCACCGACCGAGGGTGTGGGAATCGGAGACTGCAAGTCAGGAGGACGCCGTTTTGGCAACGGTTCCTCCGGCTGTCCTTTTTGGGCGTGACTGAGACCTCCAAGAATCTGAGCGTCTCTGGTCTTTTTGAGTCTTTTTTGACGAGGCGAATTGGGACCTGCCCGGTCCTCGAAAGGACCGATAACCAGACTGACCCTTCCTCTGTTGGGGTTTGTTTTGTCTGTGTTGCGGTAAGGATGAGTCCTTACCCTTGGAGTGTTTGATGATTTCATCCAAACGCTCTCCAAACAATCGGTCACGAGAAAAAGGCAAATTGGTTAAGCACTTCTTGGAATGAGAATCTGCTTTCCAATGTCTCAACCACAGGGCCCTACGCAAAACAACGGAGTTGGCTGACGCCACTGCCGTGCGGCTTGTAGCGTCAAGAACAGCATTAATTGCGTACGACGCGAATGCCGCCATTTGCGAGGTCAATGGTGCTACCTGCGGGGCAAATGCACGTGTGACTGAGTCGACTTGCACAAGCCCGGCTGAGATAGCTTGGAGTGCCCATACGGCAGCAAAAGATGGCGCTAACGACGCTCCAATCGCTTCATAGATGGATTTCAGCCAGAGCTCCATCTGCCTGTCAGTGGCATCTTTAAGTGCCGCTCCATCTTCAACTGCAACCAAAGATCTAGCTGCAAGCCTGGAAATTGGAGGATCCACTTTTGGACACTGGGTCCAACCCTTGACCACCTCAGGGGGAAAAGGATAGCGTGTATCTTTAAGCCGTTTAGAAAAACGCCTTTCCGGATAAGCGTGGGGTTTCTGGATTGCGTCTCTAAAGTCAGCGTGGTCCAGAAAAGTGCTTAATGTACGCTTAGGATATCTGAAATGGATTCTCTCGTGCTGCGAAGCTGACTCCTCTACAAGAGGAGCTGGTGGGGAAATATTTAACATCTTATTGATGGACGCTACAAGATCATTAACTATGGCGTCACCATCTGGTGTATCTAGATTGAGAGCGGTCCCAGGATCAGAATCTTGATCAGTTACGTCCGCCTCATCACCCATAGATTCATCTCGCTGGGATCCTGACCATTGAGATGAATGTGAAGGTCCCTCATAGCGAGCCCGCTTAGGCTGCCCGGGGCCATCGTCCGAGTCAGAGTCTTCACCCTGAGGTGTATGTGCCCGTCCCGGAGCTTGGAGGTAATTCAGCTGAGGGGGACCAGGGGGCAATGATTGCACAGTGTCCGTGGCCTGAAGGACAGGCCTAGCTCGCAATGTGTCAAGAATTTGTGACATAGTGAGAGACATTCTGTCAGCAAAAGCTGCAAACTCAGTTCCTGTCACCTGGACAGCATTCACAGGTGGTACACCCTGGGTCACGTCCAGCAGAGGTCCCGACTGTGCAAGCGCCGCAGGGGCCGAGCACTGCACACAATGGGGGTCAGTGGAGCCTGCCGGTAGAAAAGTCCCACATGCGGTGCAGGAAGCATATAATGTCTGTGCCTTGGCACCCTTGCGTTTTATGGACGACATGCTGTTGGCTCTCTGCAATGTGAGAGAGTCTATAGCCAAAAGGGCGACCAGCGCTATGCAGTACAAAGTATTTGCAGGAACAAAATACTAATAATACTACTGGCACAAGAGGGGTGAGCCCTGAGGGCTGCTTACCGCCCGCTGAATAGCGGGTAAGAGGCGCAGAATTCCTTGTCTGGGTCTCCCCGGCTCCCCTCTGCAGCTCAGCGTGTCAGCAGGAATGGCTGCCGGCGTCTGTGGAGAGGGGCGGTCCGTGGGAGTTCCTAAACAAAAGTGCGGGAAACAGTGTCCCCTCTGTGCCTACTGTGAGGGCTGGAGTATGTAAAAAACGACTCCAGCCCTCAGCGCTGATGCACTGACCAGCGTCCCGCCCCTCTCCTGACTGGCAGGTCTGGGGGCGGGAACGAACGGAAGCAGGCCGCAAAAGCCGGGGACTCGAGTTATCAGCGCGGCCGCCGTAAAAGCGCGGCCCGCGCTGAAGTCCCCGGCGCACCACAAGTGCCAGCCGCGCCGCAGTCCCGGCGGCCGGCGCGACCGTGTCCCAATAGTGTGCCTGCTTCAGCGAAGCTGAATGAGGCCATGGCACAAGCGCCGCAGCGCTGATGTCCCCCGGCGCACTACAACACCCAGCATGCTGCGGTGTGAGCGCCAAATGCACGGGGACACAGAGTACCTTGAGGAAGCAGGGCCATGTCCCTGATGTACTCCGCTCCATCCAGCATCTTCTCCAGGGGCTGTAGATGGAGCACGGTCTCAGTGCCTGGAGACCAGTAAATCCCACTTCACCCAGAGCCCTGTAAAAAGGGATGGGGAAGGAATCAGCATGTGGGCTCCTGCCGCCGTACCCGCAATGGGTACCTCAACCTTACAAACACCTCCGACATACAGTGGGGTGAGAAGGGAGCATGCTGGGAGCCCTGTATGGGCCCTCTTTTCTTCCATCCGACATAGTCAGCAGCTGCTGCTGACTAAAAACAATGGAGCTATGCATGCGTGTCTGACCTCCTTCGCACAAAGCTAAAACTGAGGAATCCGTACTCCTACGGGAGGGTGTATAGCCAGAAGGGGAGGGGCCTTACACTTTTAAGTGTAGTTCTTTGTGCGGCCTCCAGAGGCAGTAGCTATACACCCACTGTCTGGGTCTCCCAATTAGGAGCGAAAAAGAAACCCTGTTTTATGGATATCCTAATGGAATCCCTGCTCATGTGGAGATAGCTGTGGATTGCAGATTTTTGACCGAAACAATTAGGCATTCCACCCCGAGGCTAAGATTCCGACAATGAGTCGTTGCGTATTTTCTGCATGAAAACCCATCTTTTTGTCAACCTATATAACGCAACGTGTGGACTTATACTAAAGTGTTTAGCTGCACTATGGACTATAAGGCTTTATGCACACAGGACGTGTCTTCTGTGGATTTTTCTCAGTGGGAAATCGTCATTATTATTATTTATTATTATAGCGCCATTTATTCCATGGCGCTTTACAAGTGAAAGAGGGTATACGTACAACAATCATTAACAGTACAAAACAGGCTGGTATAGGAGGAGAGAGGACCCTGCCCGCGAGGGCTCACAGTCTACAGGGAATGGGTGATGGTACAATAGGTGAGGACAGAGCTGGTTGCGCAGTGGTGTACTGGACTGAGGGCTATTGTAGGTTGTAAGCTTGTTGGAAGAGGTGGGTCTTGAGGTTCCTCTTGAAGCTTTCCACGGTAGGCGAGAGTCTGATATGCTGAGGTAGAGCGTTCCAGAGTATGGGGGATGCACGGGAGAAATCTTGTACGCGATTGTGGGAAGAGGAGATGAGGAGCAGAGAAGGAGATCTTGTGAGGATTTGAGGTTGCGTGCAGGTAGGTACCGGGAGACTAGGTCACAGATGTAGGGAGGAGACAGGTTGTGCATGGCTTTGCATGTCATGGTTAATGTTTTGAACTGGAGTCGTTGGGCGATGGGAAGCCAGTGAAGGGATTGGCAGAGTGGCGAGGCTGGGGAGTAGCGAGGGGAGAGGTGGATTAAGCGGGCTGCAGAGTTTAGGATAGATTGGAGGGGTGCAAGAGTGTTGGAAGGGAGGGCAGAGAGCAGGAGGTTGCAGTAGTCGAGGCGGGAGATGATGGGGGCATGCACTAATGTTTTTGCTGATTCTTGGTTAAGGAAAGCACCGATCCGGGAGATATATTTGAGTTGTAGTCGGCATGAGGTGAAGAGGGCTTGGATGTGTGGCTTGAAGGATAGAGCAGAGTCGATGGTTACTCCAAGGCAACGAGCTTGTGAGACTGGGGAGCGTGAGCAGCCATCAAGTTTGATGGAAAGGCTTGTTGGAGGAGATGAGGGAGGAGGAGGAAAGACAATGAATTCTGTTTTGTCCATGTTAAGCTTTAGGAATCGCGCAGAGAAGAAGTGTGAAATAGCAGACACATGGTGGGATTTTGGTTAGTAGAGAGGTAACGTCAGGTCCAGAGAGGTAGATCTGTGTGTCATCGGCATAGAGATGATACTGGAAGCCGTGGGACTCTATGAGCTGTCCCAGGCCGAAGGTCATCAAAGCATATGGATTTTGCTGATGATTTTCTGCAGATTTCATCCATCACAACTTGTCAATTTCCAGTGCAGATTTGCATATGCAGTGTGTGGGTAAGAGTTCTGGTTCAATAGTTCATAGACATCTAATAGAGCTATGCAGAAGTCTGTGTCACCAGTGGGTGATCTTGTGCTCGCTCCACTCACTGCCATTCATTGTTCTCCCTTTTTGAGCGAGTGCCAACGTCCTGACCGTCCTAGTGCCTCTCATCTGATTGTTCAGTGTGGAGGGACGGGAAAGGGGCACAGGCTCGGGACTGTGGCATTATGTGGCCTTTGATGCGCTGTGCCCTGAAAACTGGAGCACACTCTTGCAATAGATACCATGTGAAAGTGATAAGATGCCAACGGTTTGATGTGAATGTCCATTGTTCTCCCAGAAATGCATTGATATCATCCTTGATCGTGCCAGCGTGGACGAGGCTGTATTATACAAACGCTAGGTTCTGTGATGAGCCATTTCTATGTGTGTGGACACACAACACACACACACACATTATATATATATACATATATATATATATATATATAATATGTACAGTACAACCAAAAGTTTGGACACACCTCATTCAAAGAGTTTTCTTAATTTTCGTGACTCTAAAAATTGTAGATTCACATTGAAGGCATCAAAACTATGAATTAACACATGTGGAATGAAATACTTAACAAAAAAGTGTGAAACAACTGAAAATATGTCTTATATTCTAGGTTCTTCAAAGTGGCCATCTTTTGCTTTGATTACTGCTTTGCACACTCTTGGCATTCTCTTGATGAGCTTCAAGAGGTAGTCACCGGAAATGGTTTTCCAACAGTCTTGAAGGAGTTCCCAGAGATGCTTAGCACTTGTTGGCCCTTTTGCCTTCACTCTGCGGTCCAGCTCACCCCAAACCATCTCGATTGGGTTCAGGTCTGGTGACTGTGGAGGCCGGTCATCTGGCGTAGCACCCCATCACTCTCCTTCTTAGTCAAATAGCCCTTACACAGCCTGGAGGTGTTTGGGGTCAATGTCTGTTGAAAAATAAATGATGGTCCAACTAAACACAAACCGGATGGAATAGCACGCCGCTGCAAGATGCTGTGGTAGCCATGCTGGTTCTGTATGCCTTCAATTTTGAATAAATCCCCAACAGTGTCACCAGCAAAGCCCCCCCACACCATCACACCTCCTCCTCCATGCTTCACAGTGGGAACCAGCCATGTAGAGTCCATCCGTTCACCTTTTCTACAAAGACACGGTGGTTGGATCCAAAGATCTCAAATTTGGACTCATCATCCCAAAGCACAGATTTCCACTGGTCTAATGTCCATTCCTTGTGTTCTTTGGCCCAAACAAGTTTCTTCTGCTTATTGCCTGTCCTTAGGAGTGGTTTCCTAGCAGCTATTTTACCATGAAGGCTGCTGCACAAAGTCTCCTCTTAACAGTTGTTCTAGAGATGAGAAGGTGTGTCCAAACTTTTGATCTGTACTGTATATATAGTGGGGTATGGGCACGGCATTACATTACACATCCATACCACACAGATACAGCGGGTGAAATAAGTGTTGAACATGTCACCAATTCTCTAAGTAAATAATAGCTGAAATCTATCCTTCCACTTACTGAAAAATAATATTGTGATGCTAGACACTACGAATAGAATGAATAGAAGTTTCCTCAGACAAGCTGAGATAATAAGCCAGGAGGTAATGTATAAGACTCAGGAGCAGACAGAGACGTGGTCAGGAAGAGGTCCGAGGTCAGTCGGGAGGTAACGTATAAGGTTCATGGAGTAGACAGACATCATGGTCAGGAAGAGGTTCGAGTCAGAAAATGGGAGGTAACGTATAAGGTTCAGAGAGCAGACAGAGACGTGGTCAGGAAGAGATCAGAGTCAGAAAATGGGAGGTAACGTATAAGGTTCAGAGAGCAGACAGAGATGTGGTCAGGAAGATATCAGAGTCAGAAAATGGGAGGTAACATATAAGGTTCAGAGAGCAGACAGAGACGTGGTCTAGATGAGGTCCGAGGTCAGAGGCCAAGATCAGAACACTTACACCAAACAGGAGCCAAGAGCACACTGAGCAAACAGGAAGACAGACTGGCGAAGTTCAGAGAGAGGTCAGAAGCCAGGAAGCAACATATAAGGTTCAGGGAGCAGACAGAGACATGTCCGGGAAGATGTCCGAGGTTAGAAGCCAGGAGCTAACATATAAGACTCAGGAAGCAGACAGAGACATGGTCAGGAAGAGGTCAGAAGCCGGGAGGTATCGTAAAAGGTTCAGGGAGCAGACAGACGTGGTCAGGAAGAGGTCCGAGGTCAGAAGCCGGGAAGTAACATATATGGTTCAGGGAGCAGACAGAGACGTGGTTTGGATGAGGTTCGAGGTCAGAGGCCAAGATCAGAACACTTTCACCAGACAGGAGCCAAGAGCACACTGAGCAAACAGGAAGTCAGACTGGCGAAGTTCAGACAGAGCAAGCCCAGGAAAAAAACAGAGCAATCACCAGGAACAAGGCGCATTTGTTAAGGTACGTCCTAAAACCAGCGTGGACACTAGTGCTGAAAGACAACCTGTCAGCAAGTGCACAAGACACATAGCACAGCATTTTCAAATGCAAAATTCTCCGTACAGTAGAGCTGTGACAAAAGCATTCCAAATGCAAAATACTCCGCCCAGCGGAACTGTAACAAATATTAGCTGGTTCAATTGATGGCCTATAAAAAAAAGTATCTAATACTAAGGTGCCACACAAGAAACCTCTCATGATAGGTAAAACCAGTGAGCTGTCTCAAGACCTCCACAGTCTTTTTTTAGCAAAACTACTGATGACATTGGTAACAGAAGAATTTGCCACAATCATGATCCGTAAGGTTGGGGTCTCACACAGCGTTTTGCAAAAAAATATTTTACATGAGGTTTTTAACAAATCGTGGCAGTTTCTTTCCCCCATTGTTTTTTAATCCACCACTACTCTATCCAAACTATGTCACACTGCAGTCATCTAATGGGTACATTGAGAGTCTCATTCTAGTGATTTTCTATGGGGTAGAGCAAAACATTTTATATTTATCACCTATCCTATGATACATGTACATCTTGGGAGAAAAACTTTAAAAGGCATATGTCACCAGGTTTTTGCTATGTAATCTGAGGACAGCATGCCTCTGTTTTGAAGCTGTACGCTTACGCTGTTGTTTACTTAAACTAAAGGCTTTATCACCTAGTGATTATTATTGCTGGATTGCAATGTCATGCACAGTAGTCTGACACATGCCCCCTCCTCTGATTGACACCTCACTTGCAATGTACAATCTCTATTGAGCGCCTGGAGTGGGCGGGGAAGCTCACTCAGCTCTTCTACATGGCTAAGTTTAAAAGCTTTGATTGTATCACAACGGCTGCAGCTAGTAATCTAAGTGATACAACGTTGGATTCAGAATCTCCTTGCCTACAGCATGCTGCTCTCACATAATGTAGCAAAAACCTCCTGACAGATTCCCTTTAATAGAAATTTTACATGTAAGGCAGGGTTCTCAGTGTTAGACGAGACAGATAGACTGACAGTCTGTTCTCTTGATATACATGTCTCACATTGGTAACGCCTCTTTTCATTTATAATAAGCTCTGGAGGCAGATTCTCAGGGAGATCTGTTTTACATACAGTATAAGACAGGGTTCTCAGTGGGAGAATTGTAATGACTGACGGTCTGTTCTCTTGATATACAGTGCTGACCAAAAGTATTGGCACCCCTGCAATTCTGTCAGATAATACTCAGTTTCTTCCTGAAAATGATTGCAATCACAAATTCTTTGGTATTATTATCTTCATTTATTTTGTCTTCAATGAAAAAATAAAAAAAAATGGTCATAAAGCCAAATTGGATATAATTCCACACCAAACATAAAAAAGGGGGTGGACAAAAGTATTGGCACTGTTTGAAAAATCCTGTGATGCTTCTCTAATTTGTGTAATTAAGAGCCCCTGTAACTTACCTGTGGCACCTAACAGGTGTTGGCAATAATAAATCACACTTGCAGCAGGTGACATGGATTAAAGTTGCCTCCACCTCTGTCCTGTGTCCTTGTGTGCACCACATTGAGCATGGAGAAAAGAAAGAAGACCAAAGAACTGTCTGAGGACTTGAGAATCCAAATTGTGAGGAAGCATGAGCAATCTCAAGGCTACAAGTCCATCTCCAAAGACCTGAAAGTTCCTGTGTCTGCGGTGCGCAGTGTCATCAAGAAGTGTAAAGCCCATGGCACTGTGGCTAACCTCCCTAGATGTGGAAGGAAAAGAAAAATTGACGAGAGATTTCAACGCAAGATTGTGCGGATGGTGGATAAAGAACCTCGACTAACATCCAAACAAGTTCAAACTGCCCTGCAGTCCGAGGGTACAACAGTGTCAACCCGTACTATACGTCAGCGTCTGAATGAAAAGGGACTGTTTGGTAGGATGCCCAGGAAGACCCCACTTCTTACCCCGAGACATAAAAAAGCCAGGCTGGAGTTTGCCAAAACTTACCTGAGAAAACCTAAAACGTTTTGGAAGAATGTTCTCTGGTCAGATGAGACAAAAGTAGAGCTTTTTGGGAAAAGCCATCAACATAGAGTTTATAGGAAAAAAAAAAGAGGCATTCAAACAAAAGAACACGGTCCCTACAGTCAAACATGGCGGAGGTTCTCTGATGTTTTGGGGTTGCTTTGCTGCCTCTGGCACTGGACTGCTTGACCGTGTGCATGGCATTATGAAGTCTGAAGACTACCAACAAATTTTGCAGCATAATGTAGGGCCCAGTGTGAGAAAGCTGGGTCTCCATCAGAGGTCATGGGTCTTCCAACAGGACAATGACCCAAAACACACTTCAAAAAGCACTAGAAAATGGTTTGATAGAAAGCACTGGAGACTACTAAAGTGGCCAGCAATGAGTCCAGACCTGAACCCCATAGAACACCTGTGGAGAGATCTCACAATGGCAGTTTGGAGAAGGCCCCTTCACATCTCAGGGACCTGGAGCAGTTTGATAAAGAAGAATGGTCTATTCCAGCAGAGCATTGTAAGAAACTCATTGATGGTTACCGGAAGTGGTTGTTCGCAGTTATTTTGGCTAAAGGTTGTGCAACCAAGTATTAGGCTAAGGGTGCCAATACTTTTGTGTGGCCCATTTTTGGAATTTTGTGTAAAATGATCAGTGATTTGATTTTTGTTTCATTCTCTTTTGTGTTTTTTTCATTGCAAGCAAAATAAATGAAGATAATAATACCAAAGAATGTGTGATTGCAATCATTTTCAGGAAGAAACTGAGTATTATATGACAGAATTGCAGGGGTGCCAATACTTTTGGCCAGCACTGTACATGTCTCACACTGGTAATGGCCGTTTTAATTTATAATAAGCTGTGGAGGCAGATTCTGAGGGAGATCTATTTTACATATAAGGCAGGGTTCTCAGTGTGAGCCATGTAATGACTGACAGCCTGTTCTCCTGATCTACATGTCTCACACTGGTAACGGCTCTTGTCATTTATAATAAGCTCTGGAGGCAGATTCTGAAGATCTATTTTACATATAAGGCAGGGTTCTCAGTGTGAGCCATGTATTGAATGACAGTCTGTTCTCTTGATATACATGTCTCACATTGGTAACGTCTCTTGTCATTTATAAGCAGCTCTGGAGGCAGATTCTCAGGGAGATCTATTTTATATATATAAGGCAGGGTTCTCAGTGTGAGCCATGTAATGACTGACAGTCTGTTCTCTTGATATACATGTCTCACATTGGTAACGCCTCTTGTCATTTATAATAAGCTCTGGAGGCAGATTCTCAGGGAGATCTATTTTATATATAAGGCAGGGTTCTCAGTGTGAGACATGTAATGACTGATAATCTGTTCTCTTGATATACATGTCTCACACTGGTAATGCGCTTTTTCATTTATAATAAGCTCTGGAGGCATATTCTCAGGGAGATCTAATTTATATATAAGGCAGGGTTCTCAGTGTGAGACATGTAATGACTGACAATCTGTTCTCTTGATATACATGTCTCACACTGGTAATGCGCTTTTTCATTTATAATAAGCTCTGGAGGCATATTCTCAGGGAGATCTAATTTATATATAAGGCAGGGTTCTCAGTGTGAGCCATGTATTGAATGACAGTCTGTTCTCTTGATATACATGTCTCACATTGGTAACGCCTCTTGTCATTTATAATAAGCTCTGGAGGCAGATTCTCAGGGAGATCTATTTTATATATAAGGCAGGGTTCTCAGTGTGAGACATGTAATGACTGACAATCTGTTCTCTTGATATACATGTCTCACACTGGTAATGCGCTTTTTCATTTATAATAAGCTCTGGAGGCATATTCTCAGGGAGATCTAATTTATATATAAGGCAGGGTTCTCAGTGTCTATTCACGTTGTTGTCGCATTAAAAGCTTTTTTTTGTAGAATAAGCAGCGAGAAACTGAAACGCGTAGTAAATAAGTGTGAAACTAGGTGGGATCTTTTATGTCAAACTTTGGCGCATTTACCCATTGCGGCAAACACTGAGCATCGGGCTTTTACTAAAACTCCGGTAAGTCATGTCCGCACATTACAAGGTTGGTGCCAGCCTGGTCCATATAACGCTGCCATTTCTTTTTCTTTTTTTCCCCAGTGTTGTTCCCTGAGCACGTGGAGCGTACACTGACCGAATACATGCACTCGTTTGAACAAGCTCTTATTTGGTTTCCACGAGTTTCTTGCCTCTGTGAGTGAACAAACAGGTTACCATTTACTGACTGACACTTGGGGGGGTGTCATAAAATAGTGAAGAATAAAGATGAGCAGATCCATGGACGTTTGGGTTAAAAAAAAAAAAAGTTCAGTTTCGGACCCAAACTTCACTTCGAACTCCATATAAGTCAATGGGGAACCAAACCTTCTGCTATAAAATGGTCAGGTTTTTTCTGTCCTTTGAGTCCGAGACCCACTATTTGGTACGAATGCCAAACTTTACAGTTCGGGTTCACCGGGTTCGGATAGACTTTAGAAAAAAGTTCAGTTTGGAACCTGGACTTCACCTCGAACTCCATATAAGTCAATGGGCACCCAAACTCCTCTGCTGTAAAATGGTAATTTTTTGAGTCCATGTTCGACTTCGAGACCCACTGTTTGATACGAGCACCAGACTTTATAGTTCGGGTTCACCGGGTTCGGCCGGTCTTTCAAAAAAGAGTTTAGTTCTGGACCTGGATTTGACCACGGACCTCGAATCCCATATAAGTCAATGGGGACCTAAACTTCTCTACTGTAAAATGGTAGTTTTTTAAGCTCATGTTCAAGTCTGAGACCTGGACACCCACTGTTTGATACCAGTGCCAACCTTTATAGTCTAGGTTCATCGGGTTCGGCTGGACTTTAGAAAAAAGTTCAATTGGGACCCGGACTTGATCTCGGACCCCATATAAGTCAATGGGGACCTAAACTTCTTTGCTGTAAAATAGTTGTTCGAGTCTGAGACCCGGACACCCACTGTTTGGTACGAGCACTAAACTTTACAGTTCAGGTTCACCGGGTTCGGCCGGATTTTAGAAAAAAGTGCAATTGGGACCCAGACTTGACCTCGGACCCCATATAAGTCAATGGGGACTCAAACTTCTAAGCTGTAAAATGGTATTTTTTTAAGTCCATATTCCACTCTGAGACCTGGACACCCACTGTTTGAAATGAGCACCAAACTTTACAGTTCAGGTTCGATGGGTTTGGACAGACTTTAGAAAAAAGGTCAGTTCGGGACCTGGACTTGACCTCAGGCCCCATATAAGTCAATGGGGACCCAAACGTCTTTGCTGTAAAATGGTTGTTCGAGTCTGCAATCCGAACGCCCACTGTTTGGTACAAGCACTAAACTTTACAGTTCGGGTTCACCGGATTCGGCCAAAGTTAATAAAAAGTTCAGTTCAGGACCCGCACTTGACCTAATATCCCATATAAGTCAATGGGGACTCAAACTTCTGTGCTGTAAAATGGTTGTTTTTTTAAGTTCATGTTTGAGTCTGAGAATAGGATGCCCACGGTTCCGTTCGAACATCGAACTTTGCAGTTTGAGTTCACCTGGTTCAGCTGGACTTTAGAAAAAAGTTCAATTGGGACCCACACTTGACCTCGGACCCCATATAAGTCAATGGGGACCCAAACTTCTGTGCTGTAAAATGGTTGTTCGAGTCTGAGATGCGGACATCTAATGTTTGGTACAAGCACTAAACTTTACAGTTCGGGTTCACCTGGTTTGGCCGGACTTAAAAAAAAAAAAAAAAATTCAGTTCGGGACCTGGACTTGACTGCGGACATCGAACCCCATATAAGTCAATGGAGACTCAAACTTCTCTACTGTGAAATGGTAATTTTTTAAGTCCATGTTCGAGTCTGAGACCCGGACACCCACTGTTTGGTACCAGCTCCAGACTTTATAGTTTGGGTTCATCGGGTTCGGCCGGACTTTAGAAAAATATTCAATTGGGACCCACACTTGACCTCGGATCCCATATATGTCAATGGGGACCCAAACTTCTGTGCTGTAAAATGGTTGTTTGAGTCTGCGATCCGGACGCCCACTGTTTGGTACAAGCACTAAATTTTACAGTTTGGGTTCACCGGATTCGGCCAGAGTTAATAAAAAGTTCAGTTCAGGACCCGCACTTGACCTAATATCCCATATAAGTCAATGGGACCTGAACATCTGTGCTGAAAAATTTTTTTTTTTTTTTTTTTTTAAGTCCATGTTTGAGTCTGAGATCCGAACACCCACTGATGGTACAAGCACTAAACTTTACAGTTCGGGTTCACCGGGTTTGGGTGGATTTTAGCAAAAAGTTCAATTGGGACCCAGACTTGCCTCAGACCCCATATAAGTCAATGAGGGACCCAAACTTCTTTGCTGTAAAACGGTTGTTTTTAAGTTCATGTTTGAGTCTGAGAATAGGATGCCCACGGTTCCGTTCGAACATCGAACTTTGCAGTTTGAGTTCACCTGGTTCAGCTGGACTTTAGAAAAAAGTTCAATTGGGACCTACCCTTGACCTCGGACCCCATATATGTCAATGGGGATCAAAACTTCTTTGCTGTAAAATGGTTGTGTGAGTATGTGATCCGGACGCCCACTATTTAGTACAAGCACTAAACTTTACAGTTTGGGTTCACTGGATTCGGCAAGAGTTAAAAACAAAGTTCAGTTCAGGACCCCAACTTGACCTCGGACCCCATTAAGGGTCAATTGGGTCTCAAACTTATGTGCTGTTCCAGTCCGAGACCTGGAGGCCCACTGTTTGGTAACAGCACCAAACTTTATAGTTCAGGTTCACCGGGTTTGGACGGACTTTAAAAAAAAAGTTAGTTCGGGACCCGGACTTGACCTCGGACCCCATAGAAGTCAATAGGGACCCAAACGTCTGTGCTGTAAAATAGTTGTTTTTTTTAAGTCCATATTCCAGTCCGTGACCCGGACACCCAAGCTTCGCTACAAGCACCCAACTTTACAGTTTGGGATCAACGGGTTCGGCCAAACGTAGAAAAAATGTTTTGGGTTTGAAAAGCAAATTAGAAAATTGCAAAAGTTTCAAGTTTTTGATATCTTAAGAGTTAAATCCATTATGGATGGGCCAGATATTGTTATCACAGCTGAACACCCTGCACAGCACCGCTCTGTCCTATTGCAGCAGGCGTGACATACAAATAGAGGGCCACTAGGGGGCGCTGATTGCAAACTTTTTTTGCTGTTTTTTTGGGGCATGAAATGTTTAAAAAAGTGAAAAAAAATAAAATACAAAACTGTGTAACTGAAGCCAAGATCTGCACACAGCCAGTGACGCCAGGGGCAAGGACTGAGGCAGCAGCTGGAAGCTGGGTATGCTGGTGACACTGGCACACACTGCATGGGCACTGCATGCCTGGGCACTGCCGCATGAAGGAGGAAGACTAGCAAAGCAATGAAGACTGCTGGACTTGGGGAGGCAGAGAAAGCTCAGCAGGTGGCACAGAGGCATTACTAATGCCCATTAGTGGGGGTACCCCCTGCGGTGCTTGTGCCAGGCACCCCAGCCTATGTGAAGCACATGCTGGCAGCACTCTGGTAATTCCAAACTGTGTGTGATGACAGCAGAGGGTGGGGAGGGGCAGAGCCTGGGTCCTGACTGTTCCCTGTGAGTTGTGGCTGGCACTGGTGGGGGGATCCTGCTCACAGGAGGAGCAGCAGGGCAGTGCCCCCTGCACCCCTCACCCTGCAGAGCTGGGATGGGTGTTACCAGAGGCTTGATTTGGAAGGAAGTAGGGGAGAGTTTAGGTAGGAAATGCTAAGGGAGGAGACTGGTCCTGTATAAAGCGAGTGAGTAACACAGACCTGGAGAGGGGGAGCCCCCAGCTTCTGAGCAACTTGGGGGAGTGACTAGGACAGGACTCAGAAGTTGCTCAACTGCTTGGAGGATCCTCATCTGATCTGAAGGAAAGGAGGAGGAGTGCTGCTCTGGAGGTGTGCTGCTGCCTCCACTCCATGAGGACAAGTGCCACACAGGCTGCTCTGGCACCAGCACTTGGATGGGGACCTGGTCCTGAGTGACACATGGCCTGGCAGGGGCCCCGAGCCCTCCTGTACTGATCCTCCACCTGGGACTGGACGTACTGCCTGAAGAGTGGACATGGAGCTGCAGGTCCTGTGTGGAGCTTTATTCTGGCTACTACTGCCCCTCTCTCTCCTGGCAGGTAATGACCACCCTCCTGTGCCAATGCCCCCCACTGCTTGTAATGATCCCCCTCCTGTGCCACTGCCCCCACTGCTGGCAATGATCCCTGCCCCCACTGCTCGTAATGATCCCCCTCCTGTGCCACTGCCCCCACTGCTTGTAATGATCCCCCTCCTGTGCCACTGCTGGCAATGATCACCCTCCTGTGCCAATGCCCCCTCTGCTGGCAGTAATCACCCTCCTGTGCCAATGCCCTCCACTGCTGGCAGTGATCACCCTCCTGTGCCAATGCCCTCCACTGCTGGCAGTAATCACCCTCCTGTGCCAATGCCCTCCACTGCTGGCAGTGATCACCCTCCTGTGCCAATGCCCTCCACTGCTGGCAGTAATCACCCTCCTGTGCCAATGCCCTCCACTGCTGGCAGTAATCACCCTCCTGTGCCAATGCCCTCCACTGCTGGCAGTAATCGCCCTCCACTGCTGGCAGTGATCACCCTCCTGTGCCAATGCCCCCCACTGCTGGCAATGATTCCCCCCTCCTGTGCCAATGCCCCCCACTGCTGGCAGTGATCACCCTCCTGTGCCAATGCCCCCTACTGCTGGCAGTGATCACCTTCCTGTACTAATGTCCCCCACTGCTCGTAATGATCCCCCTCCTGTGCCACTGCCCCCACTGCTGGCAATGATCCCTGCCCCCACTGCTCGTAATGATCCCCCTCCTGTGCCACTGCCCCCACTGCTTGTAATGATCCCCCTCCTGTGCCACTGCCCCTACTGCTCGTAATGATCCCCCTCCTGTGCCACTGCTGGCAATGATCACCCTCCTGTGCCAATGCCCCCTCTGCTGGCAGTAATCACCCTCCTGTGCCAATGCCCTCCACTGCTGGCAGTGATCACCCTCCTGTGCCAATGCCCTCCACTGCTGGCAGTAATCACCCTCCTGTGCCAATGCCCTCCACTGCTGGCAGTAATCACCCTCCTGTGCCAATGCCCTCCACTGCTGGCAGTAATCGCCCTCCACTGCTGGCAGTGATCACCCTCCTGTGCCAATGCCCCCCACTGCTGGCAATGATTCCCCCCTCCTGTGCCAATGCCCCCCACTGCTGGCAATGATTCCCCCCTCCTGTGCCAATGCCCCCCACTGCTGGCAGTGATCACCCTCCTGTGCCAATGCCCCCTACTGCTGGCAGTGATCACCTTCCTGTACTAATGTCCCCCACTGCTCGTAATGATCCCCCTCCTGTGCCACTGCCCCCACTGCTGGCAATGATCCCCCCCTCCTGTGCCAATGCCCCCCACTGCTGGCAGTGATCACCCTCCTGTGCCAATGCCTCCTACTGCTGGCAGTGATCACTTTCCTGTGCCAATGCCTCCTACTGCTGGCAGTGATCACCCTCCTGTGCCAATGCCTCCTACTGCTGGCAGTGATCACCCTCCTGTGCCACTGCCCCCCACTGCTGGCAGTGATCACCCTCCTGTGCCAATGCCCCCACTGCTGGCAATGATCACGCTCCTGTGCCACTGCTGGTGATGATCACCCTCCTGTGCCACCTCTGGTTACGATCACCCTCCTATGCCAATGCCCCCACTGCTGGTACTGATCACCCTCTTGTGCCAATGCCCCCACTGCTGGTACTGATCACCCTCTTGTGCCAATGCCCCCACTGCTGGTACTGATCACCCTCTTGTGCCAATGCCCCCACTGCTGGTGCATTAATGCAATAATAGGGTCACTGTGTAATAATCAATGTTACCTTGTTGTTCTCTAGTGTTTATTTGTTTTGACTATTTGCTACATCCAACTTGTTAGTTTCCCCCCAGTAGATCTCCCTTATCCCTATAGGTCTGTACAGGCAGCATTGTCCAGGTCAGCGTCTGCTGGAATTACAACTATATGACCTGTCTAGAAATGGGTGACTTATTATGGTCTGGTTAATTAGCAGCTGGGGTGTGAATACTTTTTATGGCTTTAGTAGGAGATGCTGGGATTTCTAGTTCAACATCAGCTGGAAAAGACAATGCAGATGTTTTACATAACAGAGACTTGTGATTCATAGGCTGAGCTCACACGTCCAATGATCATCTGTTAGAACGGATCCGTTGGCAAAAAAAAGTTATGCAAACACCATTTTATAAAAAAATATTTTTGCAGGATTTTGTTGTGGTGTTTTGTTTTGTTTTTTTTAAACATGAGTCTATGGAAAATGGATCCAGTAACTGATTGCTATTTATTTTCCACGTGGCACTGATCCAGTAAGAAAAAAGCGTATCCTTTCCAAATGCAAGAAAAACGGACGGCTAATTAGCAATCAGTTAATGGATCTGTTTTTACCATAAACTTAAAGGTTAAAAGCAAAAAAAACGTATCCTGCAGAAATCAATTTTTCCAAAGTGACCAAGAAAGTTGAGTTTGCAAAACTTTTTTTTTTTTTTTTTTTTTTTTTGCCAGCGGATCCGTTCCAACACAATTACTGGACATGTGAACTTAGCCTAACATATAGGCTTTCAAAGAACATGCAGGGGGTTAAATTTCACAGCGTTGGAAAACTTAAAAGCAAATTTTATTGATTTTTTTTTTTTTTTTTTGCATAAATTGACCATATTTTGGTGAGACTAACAAAGTTATACCTCTATTGGATGGTTCAGTGTTTTTTTTTTTTCGTGGTTTTTTTTTTTTTTTTTTTTTTTTTCCCATGGCCCAAATGAGAAATCAGAGAACAAACTAGTCTAGTCTTTAGATAAGGCACATCTATTCTAATTGATTGGTGCGTTTAAAAAAAAAAATTAGGATTTCTATTCCGTATAATAAGTGTGTATGTGTAAAATATATGTATGTGTGGGGTGGTTTTTTTTGTTTTTTTTTATTTATTTATTTTTTTCTCCATCACAGACCCAGTAGCTTATATTGCCATTTTTAATCTACCCTCTGATCAAAATTCAACATGCCTCAGCAATTTTCCACGGACCTCTCGTGTCAATCGTGTCAAAGGTCCCATAGACTATCACAGGTGGACATTATCTTTGAAAACCACAGATAGAACTCGTATGCAAAAATTAGACTTGGGAGTGAGCCCTTAACATAAGAAATGCTTCTATATTTTATTACTTATGGATGATAATACAGAGGGGGAAAAAAGATGCACTTTTTTTATATTTTTTTTTATTAATTATCTTTTATTCATATTTTAATATTTTTATTTTTGATATTTTATTAATTCATTTTTTTTCCATAATTTTATTTATATATAAATATAATTTTTTTTTTTTATTATTTCTTGGCCTTACTGGGAACTGATATATATTTAAAACATTTTTATTTTTTTTTGGGCAATTCATACATTTACACCTGCAGCTGTCAGAGCATGCTGGGAGTTGTAGTTTTTACACTTGTTGGTGGGTTTGCTAAGGCTAAGTTCACACTTCAGTTGTTTTCAATCCGTCAGGTCCGTCAGCAACGGATCAGTTGTTTTTTAGATGTCAACTGATGCAACTGATGTGTTTTTCACAGGATTCCTTTCACAGGAATCCTGTGAAAAAACGGATCAGTTGCGTCCGTTACATTCGCTGTGCGTCCGTTTTTTGACGGATCAGTCATGATCCGTCTGTGTTTGGGACCGCCCAGTGGGCGTGCCAAGCATGCTGGGCATGCTCAGTAGAGCATGACGGAATCCTGCGCTGGATTCCGTTGTAAGACGGATTACGACGGAATCCAGCACCATAGACATGCATTACAAGCTTGACGGATGGCGACGGATTCCTGCGCGGCGCGTTAATTTTGACGGCCCGAAAAAGGCTCCTTTCACACATCAGTTTTTTGGCATTAGGCACGATCTGGCGAAAAAACTGATGCGGCGGAAAAACAGCTCAGTTGCATCAGTCTTTCCCATCAGTTCCTTCAGTTTTTGGACGGATCCGTTGTGATACTGAGCACTCAGTTAAAAAAAAAAACAAAAAAAAAACGGATCCGGCGGCCGTATGTGGTGGTTTTGGTTTTTTCCGTGCATTACGCTGGATCCAGCATCCATAGGCTTCCTTTCTAAAACGCGCCAAATCCGTCGCGATAGTTTTTCGCCGGAGACAAAAAAAAAGTTCCCTTTCAGCGTTCCATCCGAACGCCGGACAAGCAAGTTTTGCCGGATCCAGCGAAATCCGGATGGAACGCAAGGCACTCCGGCGCTAATAGAAGTCTATGGGGGGGAAAAAAAAAAACGGATGCGGTGGAAACAGACGCCGCATCCGTTTTTTCAGGTTTTTGCCGGATTGTGCCTGATGGCCAAAAACTGATGGTTTCTAGAAACCTGGTCTGGATATTGAAATTACAGAAAAGTGCTCTTGTGATTTTGCACCATAGTCTAGAAGTGCGTTCCTAGAAAGCACACCAGTAAGTTTTGGCACGTGTCATTAAGATTTTCCCATTGGGAGAATGAATCACATGAGAGGATGCATGTCCGCTGTGGATGAGCGGGATCACCAGTGCACAGGCAGTGTCGGTGTACATGCTTGCAGTGTCGGTGTGTCGTCCCTCTGTGTCTGCTGTGTAGGACCGCACGCTCACAGCTCAGGAATAGCCCAGCTGATGCATCACTCTGCAGGCAAAGGCTTGAATTCAACCAGTAATCCATAAAATAACAATAATTGGCCCGGGGGGGGGGGGTAATTCAGCTGCTGGCGAAACCCACTTCATTACCATGAGGATCACCTGAGAGGTTGACTTCATCATTGTCTCACACCTCCAGTTTAACCCTTTAACATCCTTGGGAAGTCACACGCGGGGACACATTTGTTGCATAAAAAAAAATGTCCTATTCGTCTAAAAGGGATCAACAAAATTTTTGGTCTCTACAGAAACAAAAAAAAAAACCCCCAAATGAACAAACTGATTTTCAAGAAAGAAAACTCATGCGAGCGACTTGACCTAAGATTGAGTTCACACTTGGCGTAATTGGTGTTTAATTCTCCACGCATAAAATACATGGCTTTCTACCAAACCAGCAAAGGAAGGGATGATTATTTTATTATATAATTTTAATTTTTTTTTTTTTTTTTTTTAACTATAATTATCCAGGGTTTGACTTCGGCCATGTGCACACTTTGCAGTTTTTGTTTTTTTTTTTCTGCGTTTTGGCTGCGTTTACAGCTGCACTGTGTCATTGACAAAATGCATGTGTTCTGCTTCCCCAGCAAAGTCTATGAGAATCATGCAATATCCGTGCGCACGATGCTTTTCGAAACGCAGCGTTTTTGATTGTCAAAAATTTGACAAAATCTCTGCGTTTAGAAAAGCAGCATGTCACTTCTTTTGTCCCTTTTTTGGCAGCGTTCTACACCCATTGAAATCAATGAGTTGTAGGAAAACGCTACCAAAATGTTAAGCAGTACGTTTGCACTGTATTTTTGTTGCGATCCGCACATTTTATTTATTTTTTTTTACATAATATACGCAGGTCTTTCGGTCTGTGTCTCTCTGTGTCTGTCTGTCCATGTCAGTCTATCCCTCTCCCCCTCCCTCTCTCATACTCTCCGATCCCCGGTGAGGCGCTGCACGGCTGTCACACTGTGGCGGCTTCTCCTCTTTTGAAAATGCCGGCCACTCATTAATCCATCTCGTATTCCCTGCTCCCCCGCCCACCGGCGCCTATGATTGGTTGCAGTCAGACACGCCCCACGCTGAGTGACAGCTGTCTCACTGCAACCAATCACAGCAGCCAGTGAGTGTGTCTATATCGAGCAGTAAAAAAAAAAAATAATTAAAAAAAAAAAACGTGCGGTCCCCACCCAATTTGGATACCTGCCAGGGTAAAGCCACATGGCTGAAGGCAGGTATTCTCAGGATGGGAAGCTCCACGTTATGGGGAACCCCCCTTCCCCAGCCTAACAATATCAGCCAGCAGCCACCCGGAATTGCCGCATCCATTAGATGCGACAGTCCCGGGACTCTACCAGACTCATCCCGAATTGCCCTGGTGTGGTGGCAAACTGGGTAATAAGGAGTTAATGGCAGCAGCCCATAGCTGCCACTAAGTCCTAGGTTAATCATGGCAGGCGTCTCCCCAAGATACCTTCCATGATTAACCTGTAAGTTTAATTTAATTTAATCGTATGAACGTATATCTTACCATCATATAAAAATAAACACCAGGCAATAGACAGTGATTGAAAAATATCAACAGGATAAAAATCAAATTTGAATATCAAGATTTTCTATATATGCAATAGCGTTATCATTTACAATATAGAAATCCTTCTTGTCACCATGGTAGGATCTCAGGGGGCTCCTCAGCAATGTGCTGGATAGTTTGATGATCTGCTCCACAGTCACAGGTGGGAGAGTGATATTTTCCCCACTTATACATAAAATCTGCACAGACGCCAAAGTTTGTTCTGATACGATTTAGAGTAACCCATGTTTTCCTTGGTAGATTGAAGCCTGGTGGAGGGTTTTGTAAATTAGGGAACATTTGGGGATCACCTTCTACTACATTGACCCAAAGTTCTCGCCATTTCTCCTCTAAATTGAATTTGTTCATGCAAGGTGATTGCAGTTCGGATGGGTGGGTGTCTTGATTTCAATCGTTGTATTGTAACATCTCTGATATTTTGGTGTATTGGAAGTTTTTCATTATTCACTACTTTAGTGTACTCTTTAAGTAGGAGCTTTTGTCTTCTTAAATTTGCGGGTGCGATATGACCCAGCACAGGTAACCAGTGACCAGGTGTAGGTCTAATAGCACCAGATATTATACGCAAAGAGTTGTTCAGCTGAGTGTCAATTAAGTTTACATGACAGCTATTTAACCATGCTGGAGCCCAGTATTCTGCAGCAGAGTACACCAGGGCAAGAGTAGATGTTCTCAAAACAGATGTTGCCGAGCCCCATGAGGATCCACAAAGTTTCTGAATAATATTATTACGTGCTTTCAGTTTCTGTGCCAATTTATCCAGATGGGATTTAAAAGTTAGACTTCTATCAAGGGTTACACCTAAATACTTAGGATTGAAATTGTGTTTAACAGATTGGCCTTTAACCTGTAAGTTAAAGAAAATAAACACACACATCCAAAAAATCCTTTATTTGTAATGAAAGACAAAAAAATCACCCTCTTTCACCACTTTTTATTAACCCTTCAAAAACACCTCCAGGTCCGACGTAATCCACGCAAGGTCCCACGACGCTTCCAGCTCTGCTACATCGGAAACTGACAGGAGCAGCAGTAGAACACCGCCGCTCCTGTGAGCTCCATGCACCAACTGAAGTGAGTTGCACAATCAGCTGTGCTGTCACTGAGGTTACTCGCAGCCACCGCTCTCAGGTGGAGGACTGCAGCTGTGGCCGAGAGTAATCTGAGTGAAAGCACAGCTGACCGCGCGGCTCACTGCAGTCACTAAGGGGATTTGCGATCACAGGTGAGTCCTTCACGTGTGACCGCAAATCAAGCCACGGCACACGCACAGAGCCGCGCGACCACAATGAAGTCGAGTGAAGTTCATCCAAGCTCATTCTGATCGCGCGGCTCTCTCGCAGCCAGCCATGCTCTTTTTGACAGTGCGGTCCCACTTGGCTCTGCTGCAAGTCTATGGGGATGCTGCAGAGCCGAGTGAGACCGCACTGTCAAAAAATGTGTGTTTCCCACTCTGTCTAAAGCAGAGCAAGCATCCAGGATGCATGAATTCTCCAGGACTGTGCGCACGTTGTGCTCTGCCTAATGCGTTTCAGAACGCAGCTTTTTCGGCTGCGTTCTGAGACGCACATGCAGTTACTTACACGCTGTGGAATAGAACGCAACGTGTGCACATAGCCTTAATCTGCACAGAAATTGGATTTGCTTTGACTTCAGATGTCCTATCATGGACTGGCCATGACGTTTGGGTCTGAAGAGCTGCAGTCCAGCCTCTGCATTGTGCTTGGTCCGATTTGCACGGATGTCTGAATCAGCCATTACTCAGATTATTATTTTCTAGGCCAAACAATTCCGGGAGACGGGGGAAACCCTTTTAGGCGAATTTCTGAAACTGAGTACCACATTTTTCATTTTATAAGATGCACCCCAAATTTGGAGAGGGGGGGTGAAGGTTGGAAAAAAAGGGTCTGTCTTAAACTCTTGTGGCCTCTTACCAAAGGTGGGGGCAGCGGTGGTGGAGTGGGGTCACAGGAGGTAGGGGCGGTGTGGCGGGTGCAATACTGGCTGCGGGCGGTGTGCTGGCTGTGTAGAGTAGGGCAGCGGTGTCCCAGATACTCTGTCGGTGGTGCGGGCTTTACAGCAATGGCACCCGGAGTCAGCGCATCCGCAGATTGAGCCTGAGATCTCATCTGCGCACACGCCACCTGCGGGCACCATTTTGCTTAAATCCACTGCTGAGACATCAATGGGCTGGAGGCGGCGCGTTCGCAGATGAGATCTTGAGCAGAGAGCTCCATCTGCGCATGCGCCAACTCAGAGTGCCATTATTTGAAGACGGCACTGCCGACAAAGCATCTGGGACATAGATAGATATATCTATCTCTATTTGTGGTTGTCTTTATGGATGTGTAATGTGAAATGCACCATGATGGAGTTGTGATTGTCCTTGCAGCCCTTGTTATTGTTCGGATTCCTATAGAGGCCTCTCGGTGCCATTGTTTGACCATGTGTAGCTATGCGGCACAGGCTGCTTTTGTTAATGCACCTGCAAAAAGCCTGTCGTGTCGCCAGATGATTGTACCATAAAATGTTCCTGTGCACGGATGACTGCTGCTTCATCACTGCAAATCCAGAGCGCATTCATGGTGGATCAGCTGGAATCTGAGAAGAATAGGGCCATGAAGCTGGGACGACTTCACTGTGAAATATCACCCGTGATCTGAGATTTGGCTCACTATAGAATTCCCAAGGTATCATGTAGATGTCTGGGGGTTTTTACGAATAGGACACCTTCTGGTCTGTGGGACTGGTGACATTTTTTTTTTTTTTTTTTTGGGGGTGGGCGTCACACCGACCAAACCGATGGAAAATTTGATCTAGCACACTGATGGAAATCGTGCGTGGGGGGTGGGGACAACTTTCTAACCAGTGTTTCATCTGATCAATCATGATTAGAGATGAGCAGATTGATTCGCAGGACTGTGGTCCAAGAGTCCTGGTCGGCCGGTGTGGTCCAAGAGTCCTGGTCGGCCGGTGTGGTCCAAGAGTCCTGGTCGGCCGGTGTGGTCCAAGAGTCCTGGTCGGCCGGTGTGGTCCAAGAGTCCTGGTCGGCCGGTGTGGTCCAAGAGTCCTGGTCGGCCGGTGTGGTCCAAGAGTCCTGGTCGGCCGGTGTGGTCCAAGAGTCCTGGTCGGCCGCTAAATGGGAGGCCTGCCATTCTCTTAGCTTCCACGACTTTTGATTTTGCCAGAGCTGGTGCGATGTGACGGATGGATGATGTTGCGCTTGCCCTGGCTAACCAAAATCTGTGCTAGGGTCTGCGGGTGGTAAGAGATTTGGGGACCTCCCGTCTAGCTGCCATGGATCACTGGACCTTTGATGCATAGATGTCGTTGCGTCAGCCCTGGCTAATCAAAAGCTGTGCCAGGGACCTCCTGAGGTAAGAGATTTGAGGACCTCCCGTCTAGCTGCCATAGGTCACTGGACCTGTGACATATGGATGTTGTTGCGTCAGCTCTGGCTAACCAAAAGCTGTGCCAGGGACCCCAGGAGGTAAGAGATTTGTGGACCTCCCTTCTAGCTGGACTGGAATCCCATGAATCCATCTACTCCTCTCTAATCCTGATCCATAGAAAATGTCTTGAACATTACCAATGTGCACATAAGGTTTTCTGGAGTGGAAACTCTCTAAATCCTCCTACAATACTCCTTTAAAAACTTCAGTTTCTTCTCAAAAAAGACCCTGAGCATATATAGAGACTAGAGTGCTGCTTTAAGTGGTCCCTTTCCCTGTATTCTACTCGCATGGCGCTATTTTCTGCACCACTCTGGTCTTGCGGTCATCTTTTTTGACTGTCCAGAAGACCAACTCTCAAGGCAAGTCTATGAAAGCCAGTAGGCGGCTCCCATAGACTTTTATTGAGTTGCGAATAGTGATCTGTTTGGATTATGCTATCCAAATATTGAGTACTACTCCTGTATTAATAACGAACCTAATGCAAGTCAATGGAGAATCCAAGCATTTTTCTTGAAGATTTCCCAGAAAATTGCTTTGGTTCCCTCTTGACTTGCATTAGGTTCATTAGGTTCATTATTCGTGACGAATACTAGAATAGTACTAGATATTCAGATGGCATAATCCGAACCCGACTATTTCCCTATACGCCTATGTCTAGTTGTGAGCTCCGACTCGATGTAACACCGGAGCCGCCGGCAGGTCACAAATTGTCGGAGACCGACCGGAGGGCACGCTGGAAGCCAATGAAGGCTGGGGCCGGTGAGGATAATGCAGGGGACGTGCCTTTAAGGCACCACATTTGGCACAGGCGTTTCATGCAAAACGCGGCAGGTTAAAAAAAAAAAAAAATATATATATATATATATTTTTTTTAAATATAATATATATATATATATATATGTTTATATTTAAAAAAAATATATTTTTTTAATTTAAATATATTTATTGTGTATATATATCTATCAATTTTTTTAAATATATATATTGTATATAATGTATGTATAATTTTTTTTTTTTTTTTATTCCTGCCTTGTATATTATATTATATTATATTATATTATATTATATTATATTTTTACTTTCTTTGCAGACTAATACACCAACAAGTAGGGAACACCTGCAAATCTGTTTGCATTGACATTCGTCATCCATGTTCAGCCTTCCAGCAGACTTGTAATTTCCATTGACATTTTAGGTACAGTCATGCCCTGCGGTAATGATCTACACGCGGCTTTTGTCATGGATTTGCCATGGAAACGTTTATTTGTGATTGCTATTTTTTTTTTTTTTTTTTTTTTGCTTGTCCAGCTCCACTGCCATTGTGCTTCAATATATTCTAATGTTGAAGGAACCATTATTACAGGGAATAACTCTTGCTGATCTTAAAAATGAAGGGCATTGCTGTCCCTTCTGAAACAAGTGTTAAAAAAATCATTACTGCAGCCTCTTCATTTTCAGGATCATTGGTATCCCAGAAGGTGTATGTGCAGTAGAGGTCAAAATGCTGATCTGTGTAACCCCACCCCCAGCCCTGATTGGGAGCTGGCTTACAATGTACACAGGAAACTGCCAATCAGTGAAGTGGGTGGGGTTACACAGATTAGCTGCACTTCCTAGCACATGATGAGTAGTCCTGCACTGATTATCTCCTGCTGATAAAACACTGTATTGAAACTACAACAGCAGTTGAGCAAGTGACACATCCTGAGGATCAGGATCTCTGCCCCTATATCATTCTGTTCTCAAATTAAATAGCAGAAACTTGCCGACCTATTTCTTTTTAACAGACCCATATCACCTCAATTTTTCACCCCCAGGGTCTAGTAACTATAACATCTCCTAAACCTTAAACAGACTGTAACCTTTTCTATATAGAAGTAGTGATTCTTTCATCTCCCGCCTTCACTTTACTAATTTGTTCTTTTACTACTGCTTTGACGTGAAACTTTCCAAGAAGTAAAAAAAAAACCCAAAAAACTGAACTTTCAATTAGTGACGTAATTATTCTCTCCAATCAAACCACAAAATGATTGTACTGTGCCCCAGTGATCACGCTGCACCAGACGAGGGGGGGGGCTGCCTCCAAAGTGGCCATGTATATTAGTTAACGAGGCCCCTGAAATATATGCAGGGTGTATACGCTCCTGGGCGTTTTCATTTCTCATGCCAATTTTGGCACTAAAGAAAATAAATGGTGACAAATTGTTTTCTTGCATATCTCAAGCAAGCACTTGGGCATAAAGCCATACCAAAAAAAATTATATAATATATATATATATTACACACACACTATATACTGTGTGTATATTATACTGCATGTATATATTATACACACAGTATATAGTGTGTGTGTGTGTGTATAATATATACAGTTAGGTCCAGAAATATTTGGACAGTGACACAATTTTGGCGAGTTGGGCTCTGCATGCCACCACATTGGATTTGAAATGAAACCTCTACAACAGAATTCAAGTGCAGATTGTAACGTTTAATTTGAAGGTTTGAACAAAAATATCTGATAGAAATTGTAGGAATTGTCACATTTCTTTACAAACACTCCACATTTTAGGAGGTCAAAAGTAATTGGACAAATAAACCAAACCCAAACAAAATATTTTTATTTTCAATATTTTGTTGCGAATCCTTTGGAGGCAATCACTGCCTTAAGTCTGGAACACATGGACATCACCAAACGCTGGGTTTCCTCCTTCTTAATGCTTTGCCAGGCCTTTACAGCCGCAGCCTTCAGGTCTTGCTTGTTTGTGGGTCTTTCCGTCTTAAGTCTGGATTTGAGCAAGTGAAATGCATGCTCAATTGGGTTAAGATCTGGTGATTGACTTGGCCATTGCAGAATGTTCCACTTTTTTGCACTCATGAACTCCTGGGTAGCTTTGGCTGTATGCTTGGGGTCATTGTCCATCTGTACTATGAAGTGCCGTCCGATCAACTTTGCGGCATTTGGCTGAATCTGGGCTGAAAGTATATCCCGGTACACTTCAGAATTCATCCGGCTACTCTTGTCTGCTGTTATGTCATCAATAAACACAAGTGACCCAGTGCCATTGAAAGCCATGCATGCCCATGCCATCACGTTGCCTCCACCATGTTTTACAGAGGATGTGGTGTGCCTTGGATCATGTGCCGTTCCCTTTCTTCTCCAAACTTTTTTCTTCCCATCATTCTGGTACAGGTTGATCTTGGTCTCACCTGTCCATAGAATACTTTTCCAGAACTGAGCTGGCTTCATGAGGTGTTTTTCAGCAAATGTAACTCTGGCCTGTCTATTTTTGGAATTGATGAATGGTTTGCATCTAGATGTGAACCCTTTGTATTTACTTTCATGGAGTCTTCTCTTTACTGTTGACTTAGAGACAGATACACCTACTTCACTGAGAGTGTTCTGGACTTCAGTTGATGTTGTGAACGGGTTCTTCTTCACCAAAGAAAGTATGCGGCGATCATCCACCACTGTTGTCATCCGTGGACGCCCAGGCCTTTTTGAGTTCCCAAGCTCACCAGTCAATTCCTTTTTTCTCAGAATGTACCCGACTGTTGATTTTGCTACTCCAAGCATGTCTGCTATCTCTCTGATGGATTTTTTCTTTTTTTTTTAGCCTCAGGATGTTCTGCTTCACCTCAATTGAGAGTTCCTTAGACCGCACGTTGTCTGGTCACAGCAACAACTTCCAAATGCAAAACCACACACCTGTAATCAACCCCAGACCTTTTAACTACTTAATTGATTACAGGTTAATGAGGGAGACGCCTTCAGAGTTAATTGCAGCCCTTAGAGTCCCTTGTCCAATTACTTTTGGTCCCTTGAAAAAGAGGAGGCTATGCATTACAGAGCTATGATTCCTAAACCCTTTCTCCGATTTGGATGTGAAAACTCTCATATTGCAGCTGGGGGTGTGCACTTTCAGCCCATATTATATATATAATTGTATTTCTGAACATGTTTTTGTAAACAGCTAAAATAACAAAACTTGTGTCACTGTCCAAATATTTCTGGACCTAACTGTATATATATTTTATTTTTATATTAGGGTTCCTTTTGTGGGATGCGGGTGTTTATGGGGTGCTTGCCCGTTTCTTCCAATCAGTAGCTCCTGAGCATGCATGCTTATTTCAATGGAGAGAGAGAGAGGCTTATTAGCTTCTCTTTCGAATAATGGATGGGGCATGGAGAAATCCAACATGCCCAATCCTCCTAATCCCACTCTATTTGCCGCTGGGAAGAAATTGGGATCCCATTTTAAACCATAGCCAAGTGTATGTATAACTGCTCTTTTATGAAGTTTTATAAGACGGGGGACACTGATGGCTAAAACAGAAGGACAGAGCTCTTCACTCACCAACAGGCAACCCTGTTTTCCCGAAATTAAGACCTAACCCCCCCCCCCCCCCTGAATAATCGAAGCCCTAACAGGAATTTAAAAAAAAAAAAAAAAATCCACTCTCACCAGACCCCCCGATGGGCTCTCCCACAGAGATCTGTGTTGCTGTCGGGTGCCTATTAGATTTGAGCGGATCGGCCATAATCCGGGTTCGACGGATCCGGATCGGGTTGGCGCCGAAGTCCGGATCCGATCCGGAATCCGCGGCCATGTAAATCAATGGAGAGGGGGAGGGAGAGAGGGAGAACCCCGAATCCCGGGTACTGGTCGGACTCAGATCGGGCACTCAAACCGTGCGGATCCGGGTCCGCTCAACCCTAGTGCCTATCCATTTTGCTCACACACACATTGGGTCACTATATCACTCCAGTCTCAACTCTGCACGGGAGATACTGCTTCTGGCCAGCAGGGGGAGCGATCCTGTGGAACGCAGGGGGATCCGACAGCGACGCAGATCTGTATGTGAGAGCCCATTCACTGGCCTACTCTACATGTCCAAAGTCTGGTAAGTGCGATTCTCCTGGTGGGTGTCTACCTTCATTTGGAGGTACATTTTTGCAGTACATAGGGAATAGTTGTGTTTCCCTGAAAATAACACCCGCCCCGAAAAAAGGCCCTAGCAAAAAAAAATATAAGACCCTGTCTTATTTTCAAGGAAACATGGTATGCGTTCATAGTGAATACACCCCATACTAGGAGAAAATAACTTTGTTTCTTCTGGATCCCGCACGCCCTGAGCTGCGATGATTCGCTTTGTGGTTTTTTTGCATGTTGTTTGTTTTATTAATTCACCTTTTGTGCTTTTATAATGATCTCCTCTTATCCCTGAGTAAACATTTGTGCGGTTTCCAGGCAAAGAACATGGCGTTTCCAAAATCGCTGCACACAGTCCTGCAGGGCACAGTGACTCCCATAGATTTCATCGATATCACAGGAGAATGTTTTCCATATAGGGAGCCTACAGATAAATATTGGGGGAAGCGCTTAGGTAGGAATTCCCAAATATTTTTTTTTTTGTTTGTTTTTTGTGATCAGAATTGCTCCTTGGCGTGTGAGCGATCTTATAGTAGGGCAAGGGGGGGAAGAAATGGCTTTTTAAAACTGCACCCTGTATTCCACCGACGATCAGCACAAGTATATCAGAAAATGTAATTTAAATAATCCAACAATAAGGGAACCATTTCAATAATTTAAGCCAGTCACAGCCATTGCATAGACAGAGAAGGGGTCTGGCTTGGCCATTGATATGTCAGGCAGCCACCTTCACAGGGGAGGAGGACATATCGATGGTGTAACTGTAGCACCCACGGGGCAAGGGGTTGAATACTCGTCACCGGGCTGGTGATGTCGGGTCAGGGGTGATGTCACAAGTGGCCCTTGCCCGGTTTCGTGGCCACGAGGCGTACACTAAAGGGGGGGGATGATGAAGAAGGATTATGTTTGTCTCGTGACGCCACCTGCGGTATGCGGCCAGGGATTTAGCCGCTGCTGCTGTCGCTGTCCTCCGGGGCGGATGGTTGTAGCAGCTAAGATATTTTCTGCTCCCCACAGGTGGAGCGGGCCCCAGGGAGCATTACGAAAGAAGTAGTTGCCGTTGGTGCCAAAGCGCGGGCCGTTGGTGCCGAAGCACTGGGCGTCGGCAAGGACCGGCGGACAGTCTCTGCAGTTTCAAGGTTTCTTTACTCAGTCCCGGTTGCCACTCCCGGAGTACCGGTCACCTCCGTGCTGGGCCCCAGTCGATCCCGAGCAATTCGAGGTCACCGCCGGTGTTCCCACTGTGAGTCCTTTCTGGTCGGGGTACCTCCAATCCTGGTGTATGTGGAACGGACTGTGGGTGTTTCCTGCACTTTCCGCAGACCCTGGAATCCAGTGTAGCTGTAGACATCTCGGGCCGAGCTACCTGCTCCAAGCCGCAGATCCTATGGCGCTCCCAGAAGTGTGAGGTAAAAGACCGGACCGAGGTCCTGACTGTGTCCCTCACCCCAAGCTGTGCCCCGGGTTGACTAAGTGTGAAGATGCTCTTTCCCTTTTCCTCAAGTGGTGCCTGCCCCCAGGTGGTTGTCCTAGTGACTGGGAAAGGCCCATGCTTTATGATGGCCACCCCCCCTATCTATCCCAGGCTATTCCCCCCCCCCCCCATCCTCCCAGTGGGCAAGCTCCTAACTGTGTTTGGTGTGTGAATGTAAGAAACGCCAGCGACTAACCTCTCCTTACCCGGGATGAGTAGTACATCTTAAGAGAGATGCAGTACCCTGTGGCGACTGAAGCCTCAGGGGCGCCACATAACCTGTGTGGCCGAACAGGGGTCCAAGAACTTGGGATGGCCCATTTCTTCCTCCAAAGCAGGATGGATTGTGTATTTTGATGATCCATTGAGCTTCAAAGGGCCCCCGTGTGCTGTTCTTGTACAGGGAGGAGGGGGGGACTCTGCATTACTCTGGGCATTTGCCTCTGGAAAATCCCATACAGCAATCCCAAAACTAACACTCAATATGTGCATGTAACCATACAGAGTTACTTTGAGAATATTTGTATTATTTATTTGTGGCCGGGAAGACTTGCTGGGAGTAGTAGTTCTTGTCTAGGGATAATGTTCAGGGACCCTAATGGTAGCTATCTCCTATATTCTCTCCGTAGTAGAGGTGTTACTTATCGTGACTGCTCAAGAGCGGCGTGTATTTGTCACTTGGTCCGCGCTCTTGTGTGCACTATAGTGCCACGTTACCACTGCAGCATTCCAGATGGACACTGAGGTTATCGCCAAATTGAAGTGTTGATGTGGCTGCGAATAAGGGGTTGATGACTTGTTTGGCAAGGAGTCCACCGGCCAGTGCCAGCCACACAAGTGCCGGTGGCAGGACGCCACCACTAGGAATTCCCAGATGTGCGGTGACTATGAGGGACGCAGTACAGGCAGATATATCTGCCCATAGACCTCCCAATTTGTTTGGAGAGGGGACATCACAATTTCTAGTCCATCAGCATAGACCGATTGTTTCCTCCAAAAATTAAAAATCAAATAAATTACCATGAAATATATATAATATTATTATTTATATATATGTATGTATGTATGTATGTATGTATGTGTATATATATATATATATATATATATATATAATATTATGGTGTAGTGGGAGAAATGGCCTTGCAATGTATTATGCCCACCATACACATGAGAAAGGATCTCGCAGATGTTGATAAGGAATGATCGGGCATGTTGATTTTTGATGCCCAATCCTATAGTACTTGCGAGAGTTAACCGGAATCTGTCAGCAGGCTTTTTCTATGTACCGTAATCTGAAGACAGCATGCTAAACAGAGATGTCAGTGATTGCAATCTTATCATACTGTGTGCTGTTGTTTATCTGCAATGCTTGTTTTAACTTCAGGAGATTATCATTGCAGATGAGGTATTCTAGTTCAGTATGCCCCCTGCTGTGATTATCAGCTCAAGAGCTATAGACTTTGTATATACAAAGATTTCTCAGCTCTGCTGCATTGTTAAATCTAAAAACTCTGTTAGGCTATGTGCACACGCTGCGTTTTTTTTTTTTTTTTGACGCTGCGTTTTTGTGTGTTCTTGGACGCTAAAACGCACCTGCAGCAAATAACGCATGTGTTTTTACCGCGATTTGGTGCGTTTTTGGCTACGTTTTGCTGCGTTTTTCCAATGCATTGCATGGGGGGAAAACGCAGGAAAGAATTGACATGTCCAATTTTTTTTTATTTATTTTTTTTAAGGTCAAAAATGCAGCTTAAAAAAAATTGTGTGCAGACAGCAAAAATGAAACCTCATAGACTTTGCTGGGGAAGCAAAGTCATGCAGTTTTTAGGCCAAAAAAACGCACCCGAAAAACACCATGAAAAACGCACTGTGTGAACTTGCCCTTAGAATTGCTGCACCCAGTAATCTAAGTGATACATCATTGGATTCAGGGTCTCTTGCCAACATCATGCTGTTCTCAAATGAGGTAGCAAAAACCTTTTTTTAAGGGGTATTCCCATCTCCAAGATCCTATCCTAATATATAGTAGGTGTAATAATTAGCAAATGCCTCCAATTAGAAATGTAGTATAGTTCTACTGATTAGCCATGTCTATTACCTCATGTGCAGGGCATTGCAGCTTGTGTATCCATGGTTATGACCACGCATATAGTGACAGTTAGTTGCTCATGGCCGTAACCTTGGATACTTAAGCCTACACATGCGGTAAGAGACGTGGCTAATCAGAAGAACTATACTACATTTCTATTTGAAGGTATTTGCTAATGTTTATTATCTACATATTCAGCTAGGATCTCTGAGATGAGAACACCTCCTTTTTTTTTTTTTAAAAAAAAGGAATCTGGTGACAGATGAGAGCAGCATTATCTAGGCAAAGAGAGCCTGAATCCAATGCTGTATCACTTAGATTACTGGGTGCAGCCGTTCAAACAGAGTTTTTAGATTTAGCAATACAGCAGAACTAAGGAAGGTGCCCCCATTGGAAATGGAAATCTGTCAGCA
Organism: Anomaloglossus baeobatrachus; assembly: GCF_048569485.1. Lineage (NCBI taxonomy): Eukaryota > Metazoa > Chordata > Amphibia > Anura > Aromobatidae > Anomaloglossus > Anomaloglossus baeobatrachus. The sequence goes on along the minus strand of NC_134362.1, from coordinate 185,063,632 downwards.
GGTTTATGCTACCTCATCTGAGAGCAAAATGATGTAGGCAAAGAGCCCCTGAATCCAATGATGCATCACTTAGACCGGCTGCACCCAGTAATCTAACTGAGGTTTTTTAGATTTAGCAATGTAGCATAACTGAGGAAGCTGCCCCCCATTGGAGATGGGAATACCCCTTTAAGCTGCTGGTAGTAGAGTACTGCACTATCCCCAGTGAAAACACATGCATGCTCAGTCATCCTGAGCGTGCATATATGTTGAATATGGGAGAATTAGCTGGGGGCTGAACAAGCAGTTGGCTGATGGTTAGCTAAGGTCACCCTTCATTTCCCAGTAGCACTGGCTAGGGTATTACTGGGTATAATAGTCAGTACCTAATATTCAGAATACAAGTCCCAGTGGTGTGGATTCTTCTTGTTTCCCTGGATTGAGGTAAGCCTGGTAAATGCTTTATTTTTTTGTTGCAGCATAATCATCCAGTCATATCAAAGGGTTGTATCTAAATATACAGTGTGTTCACCCATATCCTGTCCACCACCATTAACTTGAGAACGGCGGCAGCTATAGGCATAGAAGTGGTGTCTAGGTATAGTAAAGTAGCCATGCTCTACGCAATGAAACCACCTATAGCGCCACCTGGTGGAAAACAACGGCGCTAGCATTTTTATCTCGAAAACAGAACAAGATAGAGAAGAAGAGTGAATTATACAGAAATGCTATGATATGAAACCCATGACCCCCCCCCCCCCAAAAAAAAAACATTGAATGCTGGTCACGCATATGGCGCTCATTTAACTATGATGCTCTTGGTGGCCCCCGTCATCTGCAATGCACATCTGGCCTCTGCACAGCATACTGTATCCTGCTGCATGTTAGGCAATATGGTAGGTGACACGTTTGCACAAGCATCTGTGATACGTCGTCGTAGGTCCTGCAATGTTGGTGGAGGGGTCGCATACACCTGCTGTTTGATGTGACCTCACAGAAAGAAGTCCAATGGGGTCAGGTCAGGTGATCGTGGAGGCCCCTCCACACAGCCACCATACCCAATGACTTGTAGGAAGGTCTCCATGAGGTATCGCTTCACTTCCGCAGCCTTGTGAGTTTTACACGTTCTAATCATAGCATTTCTGTATGCAAGGTGTCGATTCGTATTGAATTGATGATGCCCTACAACTTTGTAATTCACTTTTTTTCTCTATCTCGTTCCGTTTTCGAGATAAAAATACTCACTCCGTTGATTTCCACCAGGTGGTGCTATAGGTGGTTTCATTGCGTAGCGCATGGCTACTTTACTATACCTAGACACCACTTCTATGCCTATAGCTGCCACCGCTCTCAAGTTAATGGCCGTGGACACACTGTATAAATGTGCCGTATATTGAATAGGTCGTAGCCTGTTAGACATTATTTCAGGGTGGCAGACTCCTGCCCACGACGTGCTCAGACGCCCACAGTCCCTGTAGTACCAGCTTCTACATTGATAACCCATAGATGCTCCAGGATGCAGGTGTCTGGAGACGGTTTCTTCTCCATGTAAAATAAGAGGAAATGATTCTGCTTGAGAAGTAAGTTTTGTACCAGATTGTGGGAAGATCGAAATCCCTCAGTAAAACACCCCACAAGACGTCGTCTGAGTCAGACAAAGTGAGTCAGAGGCCGCCATGCAGAGAGGAAACTCTTCTTAAAGGGAGACTACACTGATTTCTGATGACTGAGATTTGAACGCCTGGTCTTGGTCCAATAAAATACTTGACCATCCCCATAGACTAATAAGTGCGAGTGCTATCCTTTTAAAAGAAACATGGCTAAGAGAAAAGCGAACACCTGAATAAGCCCTTACAGGTAGAGACGGCTAAGGCAACTCTGCATTGGAAGTAATCCGCCAAGCAGCTCCTAATTAGAGATGAGCGAACCCGAACTTTAAAGGTCGGGGTTCGTACTGAACACTGGCTGTTCGGGTCTCCAATCCGAACACGGTTATGATACTGGAATATGGGGGTTATGTATAATTTTGTGTAGGTTCGCACTCTGTCCATTCTGTGTACACTGTCCTGTTTGCAGGTTAATCACCCCCTGCCGGGCTTTTGGCCCTGGGGGAGGGGGCCTGGGATCCACCTAAACTCTTTGCTTACCTGGGGGATTATTCATTCTGTCTGAGAACTTCTAAAGACAAGGAAAAAGATTAATCCTCTGAGGGAGAAGCTGCAGCTACAGGCAGCACCCCAGAGAGCCGTTGAGAAACCCCGATTTCCCTGGAAAAGGACTGCTGGAGGATTGTGACTCATCCCCGGGGCATTTATGCCATTACTGGATTATTTTACCCTCTGTGTGGTGGATTATTTGATGGACATTCTGGATTGCATGGAATAAATATTCTTTGGATTGTTCAATCATCTCTCGCTCTGTTGATTGTGTAATATCGGAGAAGAACCTCAAGATAACAGCATTTAAAAAAAAAAAAAAGGGTCGGGTGATCTTCAGATCTACTTGATCGCACATCGGGGTGCTCGGGTACACTCTGTGCTTGGCTTCTGGCTCTCACTGGGGTGGTTAAAACAATGTTTGCGGATGCTGTGTGTCCCAAAACAAAACCAAACCTGCCCTTCGTCCCCCTGAAATGCCCTGTTTATGGCTGCCTGTATGTAGTCAGAGAGCTGAATTGCCCAATCATTGATCTGAGCGAAATCCACTCCTTCTATGCCCTTGTAAAACAAATCTTGTAAATTTGGAGTTCCAAGTGCTTGGAGAAATCAATACAGCACACATTTGTGGTGTACTGAGAGTTTCTGTTTTATTACACCATATGACCAGCTTATATAGTATCCCAAACAAAGAAGTAATTATGAATCAATAAGAGCTGCAGGGCTGTGTAGATTGTGAAACTTCCCCGCCCATCAGTGTTAGCTGAGCCCTATGACCTCATTCACTTATATGACAAGATGGGAAGCCGCTATTTTTTTACACTTGTTGGTATACAATAAAAGATAGCAGTAGAGGCCCTGTAAAAAAAAAACAAAAAAAAAAAAACAAAACCCCAATGCCACTGCACTGGCATCTAAAAGACGCTGTGTGCACATGGCCTTAGGCTGAGTGGTGCTGGGATGCATCAACCATAAAGAGTCCATTGTGTTGTCCCATGTGTCACCTTATAGGAATTTGTACGCTGTCCATCCTGGTGCATAATCTAAGCTGGTGCCACAATGTAGCCTGCGACGCCTTCATGCCTATTCGTACACTGAGTTCTGGCTGTAGTGTGTGTGTGTGTGTTTTTGGTTTTTGTTTTTTTTTTTTTATACTCCTCTGCAATCTCAATCTTTGCGGTGACGCTGGCCTGATTACTGGTAGATGATACATTTCTCACTTTCTGTTTCTGTTTGCGCTTTTTGGATATCCTTTTTATATACACAGATTCATTTTTTTTTTTTTTATTTTTTTTTTTTGTCGTTGTTTAGGTTAATGCTTTGGATACATCTCTATTTAGTCAGCGTCTTTGTATCTAAGCAACGTAATACTTGTATTGTGCAACTAATAACAGAATACTCAAACTAACGCTCCAAAGGCTAAAAACCTGGACAATCTTAGAGGCGTGTGTGTAAAATATATTATTTTTATTATTTTTTTTTTTTTTAATATTTAAAAAAATTATATTTTATTTAAAAAATGATATTCATATTTTAAAAATTGTTGTACTTGTGTATATAAAATTGTATTTAAAAAATATAAAAATATAAAAAAAGATTCTTTAAAATTATTTAAAAAAATATATATATTTATAACTCTCTCTCCCAGGCTCTGTCTGTCTCTGTCTGTATCAGTCTCTCGGTCTGTCTCATTCCTTGTCTGTGTCTCTCTATCTCTCTTTCCCTGTCTGTCTGTCTCTCTCTCTTTCAGTCTGTGTCTCTCTGTCTTCCCACCGACATCATATTACCTCACACATAAGCTTCTTATACTAACAATGTCCTGTGTTCCTATAACGAGAGATTACAGCTCCTATTAATAACCTAATAGCTCGCAGTTCCAGTGATATATATATATATATATATATATATTTTTTTTTTATGGAGGCAGCTTTTTGGAGAGTAACTGTAAAGCACGGGGTTACATTTTCCCGTCAAAACCTAGTCTGACGTTCCCTGAGCCACATGGGGTGTTTGTGCAAATTTTTTTTTTTTTTTTGTCATGCGACGGTGCGGATTCCTGTAGTGGATGCATACACTCAGCATATATATATATATATATATATATATATATATATGTATGTATGTGTATATATGTACATGTATGTTTACTTACCGTAAATTCTTTTTCTTATAGTTCCGTATTGGGAGACCCAGACAATGGGGTGTATAGCTTCTGCCTCCGGAGGACACACAAAGTACTACACTAAAAAGTGTAGCTCCTCCTTCTGAGCTTATACACCCCCTGGAGAACCAGATCTAGCCAGTTTAGTGCAAAAGCTGAAGGAGAATAGCCACCCACAAGTAAAAACACAGAGCAAGAACCGGAACAACCGGAGACTCTGTCCACGACAACAGCCGGTGATAACACGCGGAACAAGAAACTGCCAACAGGCAACAGGGAGGGTGCTGGGTCTCCCAATACGGAACTATAAGAAAAAGAATTTACGGTAAGTAAACAAAATTCTCTTTTTCTTTATCGTTCCTATGGGAGACCCAGACCATGGGACGTCTCAAAGCAGTCCATGGGTGGGAATAAACAAAAAAACTAAGAAGTAGGCGGAGCCTAACTTCACAAATGGGCGACAGCCGCCTGAAGGATGCGTCTGCCCAAGCTCGCATCTGCCGAAGCATGAGCATGCACTTGGTAGTGCTTTGAAAAGGTATGCAGGCTAGTCCAAGTGGCAGCCTGACAGACTTGCTGAGCCGTAGCCTGGTGCCTGAAAGCCCAAGAGGCACCGACAGCTCTGGTCGAGTGTGCCTTGATCCCCGGCGGGGGAGGCACCTGAGAACACTGGTAGGCATCCGAAATGGTCGACCTAATCCAACGGGCTAAGGTCGGCTTAGAAGCAGAGAGGCCCTTACGCCGACCTGTGGTTAGCACAAAAAGAGAGGTGCACCGCCTAAGAGCAGCGGTGCGAGACACATAGATCCAGAGAGCACGCACCAGATCCAGAGTATGAAGCGCTTTTTCAAAGCGATGAACAGGAACCGGACAAAAGGAAGGTAGGGTAATGTCCTGGTTAAGGTGGAAAGGAGAGACCACCTTAGGAAGAAAATCCGGAGTCGGACGGAGAACCACCTTGTCTTGATGAAAAACCAAAAAAGGTGACTCCGAAGAGAGCGCAGCCAAATCAGAGACTCTCCTGAAGGAAGTTATGGCCACTAGAAAGACCACTTTCTGTGAAAGACGAAACAAAGAAACCTCCCTAAGAGGCTTTCTGCAAAACCGTGAGAACCAAATTGAGGTCCCAGGGAACCAAAGGGCCGCCGGTAAGGCGGAATGATGTGAGACGCGCCCTGCAAGAAGGTGCGGATCTGAGCCAGCCGGGCGATACGCCGCTGGAACAGCACTGACAGAGCCGAGACTTGTCCCTTGAGAGAGTTGAGGGACAATCCCAGCTGCAGACCGGACTGTAGAAAAGACAGAAGGGTCGGCAAGGAAAAAGGCCAAGGAGCATGGCCGGAAGAGCGACACCAGGACAGGAAAATCTTCCAAGTCCTGTGATAGATATTGGCAGAGGAAGACTTACGGGCCCGAGTCATAGTGGAGATGACTTCAGGGGGGATACCAGAAGCCGTCAAGATCCAGGACTCAAGAGCCACGCCGTCAATCTGAGAGCCGCAGAATTCTGGCGGAAAAACGGACCTTGTGAGAGAAGGTCTGGACGGTCCGGAAGATGCCACGGCACCTCTAGGGACAGATGGAGCAGGTCTGGGTACCAAGCTCGCCTGGGCCAGTCCGGAGCAATGAGGATGACTCGACGGCCCTCCATTCTGATCTTGCGCAGAACTCTGGGCAAGAGAGCTAGAGGGGGAAACACGTAGGACAGACGAAACTGGGACCAGTCTTGAACCAGAGCGTCGGTGGCGAATGCCTGAGGATCGTGGGAGCGAGCCACGTAAACCGGAACCTTGTTGTTGTGACGGGATGCCATTAGGTCCACGTCCGGAGTGCCCCACTTGCGGCAGATTGACTGAAACACTGCCGGATGCAGGGACCACTCGCCACTGTCCACGGTTTGATGGCTGAGATAATCTGCCTCCCAGTTTTCCACGCCTGGGATGTGGACTGCGGATATGGTAGACTTGGAGTCCTCCGCCTATTGAAGGATGCGTTGTACCTCCAACATTGCCAGGCGGCTGCGTGTCCCGCCTTGGTGATTGATGTAGGCAACCGCTGTCGCGTTGTCTGACTGGACTCGGATGTGCTTGCCCGCTAATAAGTGGTGAAAAGCTAGGAGAGCCAGAAGCACGGCTCTGGTTTCCAGCACATTGATCGAGAGGGCTGACTCGGATGGAGTCCAAGTGCCCTGCGCTCGGTGGTGGAGACATACCGCTCCCCAGCCGGATAGACTGGCATCCGTGGTGGGAATCACCCAGGACGGGACCAGGAAGGAGCGCCCCTGAGACAGAGAGGGGCCGAAGCCACCACTGAAGAGATCTCCTGGTCTGTGGCGACAGAGCCACTAACCTGTGCAAGGAGGAAGGCCGCTTGTTCCAACAGCGGAGAATGTCCAGCTGCAGTGGACGCAGATGGAACTGGCCAAAGGGAACAGCCTCCATTGACGCCACCATCTGACCCAGCACCTGCATCAGGTGCCTGATGGAATAATGGCGGGGCCTCAGCAGAGCGCGCACCGCCAGTTGGAGGGACTGCTGTTTGATTAAGGGCAACTTCACAAGTGCCGGCAGAGTCTCGAACTGCATCCCTAGGTACGTGAGCCTCTGGGTCGGAGTCAGAGTGGATTTGGGCAGATTGACAAGCCACCCGAATTGGGCTAGAGTGGCAAGAGTGAGCGAGACACTCCGTTGACAGTCTGCGCTGGATGAAGCCTTGACTAGAAGGTCGTCCAGGTAAGGAATCACTGCCAACCCCTGGAGGTGCAGAACCGCAACCACTGCTGCCATGACCTTGGTGAATACCCGAGGGGCCGTGGCTAACCCGAAGGGGAGAGCCACGAATTGGAAATGTTCCTCTCCGATTTGCAAAACGTAGCCAACGCTGGTGTGAAATTGCAATTGGCACATGCAGATAGGCATCTCTGATGTCGATGGATGCCAGGAAATCCCCTTGGGTCATTGAGGCAATGACTGACCGCAGAGACTCCATGCGAAAATGCCGCACCCGGACATGCTTGTTGAGAAGCTTGAGATCCAGGATGGGCCGGAAGGAACCGTCCTTTTTGGGGACTAGGAAGAGATTTGAGTAGAAACCTCTGAACCGTTCCCGGGCGGGAACCGGTACAATTACTCCGTTGGCCTGCAAGGATGCCACGGCCTGAGAGAAGGCGGCGGCCTTGGAGCAGGGGGGAGTTGACAGAAAAAATCTGTTTGGCGGGCTGGAAGAGAATTCTATCCTGTATGCCTCCTGAACACAAAGCGATAAACTGGCTAGATCTGGTTCTCCAGGGGGTGTATAAGCTCAGAGGGAGGAGCTACACTTTTGAGTGTAGTACTTTTGTGTGTCCTCCGGAGGCAGAAGCTATACACCCCATTGTCTGGGTCTCCCATAGGAACGATAAAGAAATTATATATTTTTAAAAAAATACTTATGTTTAAAAATAATATTGTGTAATTTTTTTTATTTTTCTATAAAATCTTTGCAGTTTTTTTAGAATGTATAGCTTCCTTGTGCAAATATAGTTACAAAATACATAATGGTGCAATTATTATATATGATTATATTTTTCACCCACTTTTATGGTAAGATTGGCAAAGTGCTGGGGTCCTGGGTTTAAATCCCACCAAGGATAACCTCTGCAAGGAGTTTGTATGTTCTCCCTGTGTTTGCGTGGGTTTCCTCCGGGTTCTCAGTTTTTCTTCAAAGACATACTGATAGGGAATTTAGATTGAGCTCCAATGGGGACAGTGATGATCATGTCGTCTGTAAAAGCGCTGTATAAAATAAATGAGCGCTGCAGATCTGCTGTCGTAACTTGCATACATAAAGAACACTCTTGTAACTCGTATTCTAATAAACTAGAACATATATAATTGATGCAAAAAAAATATATACACACTAACTTTAATTTCCCTTCGCATAAATACAAGTTATATGACCCATATAGCATCTCTGAATCATATATTACTAATTTGTCTCCATGTGTTTCGCCGCCCCTTCAGGCAAACGACTCATCAGGAAACCATAGCCTAAGATAATAGGTTCACAAACTATTACCCAAGAGACGTCAAATAAAATATAAACTCCGTGACCTTATTCTACATACTCCACTTCAGTAGCAGGTAACAGGCAGAGCCTTAGTGGCTCGGAATGCACGACATGTAAAATACATACACTGGAGATCAATAATGCACATTGATGAACATGTGAAAGTACCCTGTAAGGGGTACACCACGCCACTAGAACGGGGTTTTACAAAAGATACGAAGTTTATCACATAAAACCTTTATTTTGCCCAAATCGTGATGATTATAATTAGAGAACAGCAATGACTGTAGCACAGAGAAAGATTATAAGTAAATTTTCTGCAGTAACAACAGTCACAATCAGTAGGACGTGCACCGGCCGTCGCTGGGAATGACTTCAGCACATCTGCGACCGCAGAACATCACTAGTCTCTCACACTGCTCTGGTGGGATTTTGGCCCACTCTTCTTCCAGTCTCTTCCACAGTTCTTTGACTGTTGTGGGTTTCTTGGCCATAACTTTTGTCACCAAAGATTTTAAAGAGTTTTTCTATTGGGTTTAGATCAGGTCTCTGGGCTGTGGCCTTTTCATTGGTTTAATGTATTTCTTTCCCCGTTTTGATGTGTGACGGGGCATTATCCTGCATGAAAATGGCTGGCTGATTGATGGACACAAGTAAGGAACCACGTGTTGTGAAGAAGGTTCTGGTCCACACTTGCATTCACTCTGCCATGTAGCTGTATGAGAGGTCCAACTCCTGCTACAGAAAACATTCCCCAAACCATAACCCTTCCTCCACCGCCTTTCACTGACTTCTAAACACACTTCAGATTCAATACTTCCCCAGTTTGTTAGCCAACATATTGTTTCCCATCTGACCCAAATAAATTAAACTTGCTTTGTTCACTAAAATGGACTGTGGACATTTCTCTGTCCACACAATATTCTCCTCACCAAATGAGTCTAGCGTTTTTTGATTTTTATTTATTTTTTTTTTCTGCTAATGAGAGATTTGGTCATTGCAGAGTGGGCTTTCAGTCCAAATGCTCTTAAAAGTCGTGACACTGTATGACGAGACAGATCCATACCCTATTCAGTGCTGAACTGGCGAGCAATTCCAGCTACAGTGTTGAAACTATTTCCCATGGAGATTCTCTGCATTATCCTGTTCTCTTGCATTTGTCTTTCGAGAGTGACCAGCCTTCTTAGGCTACTTTCACACATCCGGATTTTTGCTCTGCGGCACAATACGGCGTTCTGCAGAAAAACCGCAACCGGCTTTTGTAACGCCGGTTGCGTTTTTTTTTTGCATAGACTTACATTAGTGCTGTATTGTGCCGCAGGGGCTTGCGTTCGGTCCGGTTTTTGCCGCATGCGGCAGATTTAGCCGATGCCGCGGCCGGATCGAACGTTCCCTGCAACGTTTTTTGCTCCGGCAAAAAACACCGCATCGCGCCGCATCCGGCCGCTGCGGCGCATTTTTTAATGCATACCTATGGAGGCCGGATGCGGCGCGATGCGGAAAAAAACGCATCCGGTCGCTGCATGCGGTTTTTTCCACTGCGCATGCTCAGTAGCATGCCGCAACCGGAAAAAAACGGACGGGCCGCATGTAAAAACTTATGCAACGGATGCGGTGTTTTCGCCGCATCCGTTGCATAGTTTTCACAGCCGGATTGAGCCGCACTGCTCAAACCGGATGTGTGAAAGTAGCCTTAGGTAACTTGAAAGACTTTGTGATGTTGTAAAGGTGCAATATTCTTGATTTCACACACTTGGAACAACCAACTTCTCTTGCTATGGCTGATGGGGTCATCTCTTTGGTCTTCATCTGGAAAACCTGCTGCCGAAGGCTTTCAGTCACTTTGGAATGGCACACCATTTTTGCAAACTGGAAAGTTAGTCTGCCAGTTGCATAGGGTTTGTTAGAGAATTAAGGAAATTGGCACCGGTGCCAGATTAACGCCAATAACTTGTAGGTATCTGAAAGTGTTTTCTAATTTTGATCAGTGTTTTTCATTTATCTCATTTACATTTTTTTTCACTATGTACTTTCGAATAAATTCAATTTATGAAATTGCTCATGTTAGGATATAATCGCATAGGAATATACAATGACCTGTAATATTTAGGAAATTGTGTGTTGTTCTCTAATCTTGGTGAGTGTGTATATATATATATATGTATGTATATGTGTGTGTGTGTGTGTGTGTGTGTGTGTGTGTGTATGTATGTATGTGTGTATATATATATATATATATATATATATATATATATATATATATATATATATATATATATATATATATATATATATATATATATAATAAATATATATATATATATATATATATATATATATTATATCAATGTATAATATTATGCAGTACAGGCCAAAAGTTTGGACACACCTTCTCCTCTCTAGAACAACTGTTAAGAGGAGACTGTGTGCAGCAGCCTTCATGGTAAAATAGCTGCTAGGAAACCACTGCTAAGGACAGGCAACAAGCAGAAGAGACTTGTTTGGGATAAAGAACACAAGGAATGGACATTAGAGCAGTGGAAATCTGTGCTTTGGTCTGATGAGTCCAAATTTGAGATCCAACCACCGTGTCTTTGTAGAAAAGGTGAACGGATGGACTCTACATGCCTGGTTCCCACCGTGAAGCATGGAGGAGGAGGTGTGATGGTGTGTGGGTGCTTTGCTGCTGACACTGTTGGGGATTTATTCAAAATTGAAGGCATAGTGAACCAGCATGGCTACCGCAGCGGCGTGCTATTCCATCCGGTTTGCGTTTAGTTGGACCATCATTTAGTTTTCAACAGGACACTGACCCCAAACACACCTCCAGGCTGTGTAAGTGCTATTTGACTAAGAAGGAGAGTGATGGGTGCTACGCCAGATGTCCTGGCCTATATATATATAATTTACAGGTAAATGTAATACCCCATACAGCGTGTGTGGTGTCAACAGACCACCCCCCTGTTTACATCGGGAGATGTGCTGCCGATAGCAGGGAGTCAGTCTAGTGCCCCACAATTCTCCCTTTTGCAAGGAGGATGCTAGAGAATGGGGGTGTTGGTTACCCCTGAATCAAGACGTTTGTTTGATTAATCTACAAAGGAGCCTTCCCATCAGCTTGTGTTAACACAATGATCAGATAAAACAAGTAAAACACGAATAACTTATATAGTGCAAGTTGCATTTTTTTTTTAAACCAGATGCTTTAGAAAGATGCGAATAACCCTCCAAATGCATAGGTAACAAAAGGCCGAGCCTGTTCCTTATCTGCAGGGAAATGTCAGGCAGTTTATACTGTGCTGATGTTATTAATGTGTTGGTGAGGAATGAGTTCCCGGAGAACTGGATTTCCTGGATTCCTGCTTGTTGATGATGAATACATTGGGATCCCGGGTTACGTACGGCAGGTCATTGCTGTATACATGACTGTGGGGCTGACGTGTAGGTCTGATTGCATGTAATTAACCGTTTTCATATGGCTGTACTTGTTGGGTACACCTCACACTTCATCTGCTTGAAAACTACATTCTCCAAACCACAAATTCCTTAGGCCTAATACTCATCCTGGAGCAGACAGTGGCAAGCGGCACTGGACTACCATAATCTTCCTTGTAGAGACCACCTGAAGCACATATGTAGCACCCAGGGATATGGGGTACTCTGTTCCGGGCAGTGTCCCTATTGGGAATCTCACGGTGGTGGCTGTTCCCGGTTCCATGCCCTGGGCCCTTTTTGTAATGGGGATAGTTACAGGGGATTTTTTAATAAGTTATTCGTGGCGCCACTTGCGGTGTTGCGGCTAAAGGTAGGGAGCCGCCGCTGCAAAATGTCTCTACTGGGGCTAATGGTATTGCAGCAAGTATGGTAGTCCCTCCGCAAGTAGGGTATTGCCCAGCAGGTGTATGGTGCGGTGGGCGTCGGAAGAAGGAGTCCAGACAGGTATTCAGAGCAACTGGTTTACTCCCTTTTCAGGTGTCAACTGGTTGCTCGAGGCCGGCTGGTTTCGCCTCCAGGTCCCCTTCGTCCCAGTGCCAGTCTGGTTCTCCTGCACCTTTTTCTGGTAAATGGGTCCCCGTGATATGGAACACTGGAGGTCCCCGGTTTGGGGTTTGTCCGCCTGACGGTAGCGTGAACCCTGTGGGGTAGGAGTCTCTGGTCCTGTCCCCGGCTCTCTCTTTGCTACTGAGTCTTCGGATTGTTTAGGATCAGCAAGGTCCTTGATGGTCCCCTTTGCTGTGCAGGTGTTAACAGGTCGGCTTGAAGCTCTTGCCTGTCCTAGGGTCCTGTACCCCATCTGTGCGTAGTTCCGGGAGTACTCCACCGGCAACTAGCTCTCCTGGGTACCAGGTCACAGATAACCTGAGTCAGGGAGTCACTTCTCTCCCACCTTCACACTTCCACAGTCAACTCTCTTCTCTCCTCTCTCCACAGTCTGCCCCTCCCACTTGGTCAACTTGTAGACTGGAGTGGCTCCACCTCTAGGCGGCCATCCATGGTCCCACCCTAGCTAAGCACCATTATATGGGAGATTGTCGGAACAGTGGGATGACCTGGGTTTTTGGTCGTACCGGCACTGAGGTTTCGGGTCTCTAAGGGGGTATGTCCCGCATCCTGGTGGGGATGCAGAACCTTGTAGCACCCTGATGGTCTCAGGGGCGCTACACATGCATAGTTTATTATTCGCTTTCTTAAGACTGTTAGCCAATATCCTCGAGTTTGGTTGACCGTTTTAATGTGTATGTGATAGTCAGCAGAGAGAAGAATCCAGCATGGCTAATTTTTGTACAGCCGATGGTTACATAAACCGTACCCAAACGTGGGCATCTCTGCCCAGTTTTTGTCATGCTAGGTACAGGGAGGTACCAAGCGAGAGGGAAATCCTGCGTGTAGAGAAGGGGAAGATGGTGACCCCCCAACCCCCCCCACCAAACCTACTGCTGACATTTTGGGGTCTGTCACCACCCTAGATAGGTTCTGCACCGGGCCTAATACCTGACCCTAGAGCTGGGCCCCAGATGGGGAACGGGTGGGATGAGCTCATCGTCAACATGCTCAAGAAAACACAGGGAGCGCACACTTGAGGAACGCACATGACCAACTTATTGCCAGATGCCTCAGGAAGTTCAGCAAACAGCGATCTTACAGATGAGCGCAAGCCGCCTGCTTGCATCCAGAGCTTGTGAAGGAACTGAATATCACAAGCACAAGTCCAGGGAAAATGAGTATTTAAACCCAAAGGGAAATAAACATGATTAGGAGCTGAAGGGAAAAGGATTTCCATTGGGTCTTAAAGTGAAAAGGATCAAAACCCAGCAGAGGAGATGCCTAGTACTGACAGCAGGAATAATGCCAAACGCTGTGACCTTCTATTGCCGGACACCACAGGACTGTATGTTACCCGTGACCGTTTTGTGTTGGACTTAAATCTTTGTTTTATTAACTGAGGTGTTGGTAACAGGCCTGGTGGCATAATTTGAAGGTTGGTGGCACCAAACAATATTTTCATGGTTCTTAAATAGTAGTCTTCTGTTTTTGTATGAGCCAAAAGGACCTTTTGGGCCCCTCTAGGCTGCTCCAGGGACTGGGTGAGACTGCTGTTCCTGCACCCACTACTTCAGTTAGGGCCACACATTGACATTGGGCATGTGATTGTGGATGTGGTTATGTTCCTAAGTGACGTGATGGGGTCTTGCTTGTGTGGCGCCCTGGCCTAGCCAGGTCGTCACAGATAACACACAAACACCCCCACCCCCATTAGACAGGGACACCAGCCAAACAAAAACCCTTGTTGCCTCCCTCCAGTGTCTGATGTCCACACCAGGTGGGGCTGAGCCAAGCGGTTGGCCCCACCCACCGAGGAGTTCAGAGGCCTGGAGGCGGGAAAAGTGACAGTTTAGTTTTGGAGTTTGAGGAGTAAACACTTGGGTGTCTGGGTTTGTGGCCCAGGCACTAACAGCAAGGTTGGCAGACAGTGGTGGCCGTCTGCAGGAGTGGTGGAGCAACGCGGAACCGTAGGACCGGGGTCGGGCGACGGCCCGCCGATACCGCCCGGGGAGCGAAGTGAAGCCAGCACACACAGGCAGGGCCATCGGACCCCGACCAGGCTTGGAGCCGCCATCAATAGTCAGATCCGAATGTGACTGGAACCCCAGGGGTTTCATAACAGCAAAAGTCCCGATTTGAAGGCCACCGCCCACACTGTGAGGCTATACAGCTACCGCCTAAGGCTAGAGACCCAAGGGCCAGCGCCTGCGGGCAAACGGGCTCCTCCGGTACCCATACACCGGGATGCTGACTACCGTTGGGAATCCATAGTAGTCAGAAGGAGAACATCAAGGTGCAGGGAAAGACAGCCGCCATCAGCTGTCCGGGGAGAGACACTGCAGCCGGCTGCGGGAGCCGTCCATCCAGCTGTTTGGTTTACCGAGGACTTTGTACCTTTTCTTGCTGAGTGAGTACACCCGTGCCATCCGGCACCGCGCAGCGCTGTCCCTGCAACCCTGCACCTCACCAACCCTGCCTCCCCGTCACATCATCATCGGGACCACCGAAACCCCCCCCCCCCCCCCTACCCATGGAGGGGGGAAACAACATCCCAGCTGCTCCCTACCATCGCTCCCGGGATCCCCGTCACCAGCAGCGGTGGTGCCCATCTTCACCACGACCCGTGGGTGGCGTCACGGAGTAAATCCCCCAAACCGACCACCCCTTTCACTCACGGGCGAGGAGCGCCGCTCGAGTCCCCGGATCCGGCCCACCGCTCGAGCCACCGAGCAGCCATCGCAGCAGCGCCGGACCCGAGCGTTAGCGAGAGCGCAGCAGCGGTGGCGTCCTCCCCGCCCGCGACAATTGCACCTGAATATTGCGCATATAGTGTATGTGTATGTATGTGTGTGTGTATGTGTGTGTGTGTATGTGTATATATATATGTATATATATATATATATATATATATATATATATATATATATATATATATATATATATATATATATATATATATATATATATATATATATATATATATATATATATATAAATATATATAAATGCAAATAAGAAAGCCGCGGAGACACCATCACGTGTTTCTCAACGCTGGCAGGAAACTAGCCAGGTCTTTCACCGGGAAGGAACAACCACGGGAAGGGCAGTCTCCAGTCAAGGAGACCACCTATACCAAACATGGTATCCATCCACAGACAGCCGTTTCGGGGTATTGCCCCTCATCAGTGTGGAGTAGGAATCTGGCTAGTGGGGGCAATGCCTAGTATAAGACTACTTAAGCAAGCATTGTTGACCTTAGGGAGATCAACATATCCACTGCGGAGACACCATCACGTGTTTCTCAACGCAGTGATTCTAGAGCATTGCCCCCTGGGAAGTATGCAAATAAGAAAGCCGCGGAGACACCATCACGTGTTTCTCAACGCTGGCAGGAAACTAGCCAGGTCTTTCACCGGGAAGGAATACTATACTAGGCATTGCCCCCACTAGCCAGATTCCTACTCCACACTGATGAGGGGCAATACCCCGAAACGGCTGTCTGTGGATGGATACCATGTTTGGTATAGGTGGTCTCCTTGACTGGAGACTGCCCTTCCCGTGGTTGTTCCTTCCCGGTGAAAGACCTGGCTAGTTTCCTGCCAGCGTTGAGAAACACGTGATGGTGTCTCCGCGGCTTTCTTATTTGCATACTTCCCAGGGGGCAATGCTCTAGAATCACTGCGTTGAGAAACACGTGATGGTGTCTCCGCAGTGGATATGTTGATCTCCCTAAGGTCAACAATGCTTGCTTAAGTAGTCTTATACTAGGCATTGCCCCCACTAGCCAGATTCCTACTCCACACTGATGAGGGGCAATACCCCGAAACGGCTGTCTGTGGATGGATACCATGTTTGGTATAGGTGGTCTCCTTGACTGGAGACTGCCCTTCCCGTGGTTGTTCCTTCCCGGTGAAAGACCTGGCTAGTTTCCTGCCAGCGTTGAGAAACACGTGATGGTGTCTCCGCGGCTTTCTTATTTGCATACTTCCCAGGGGGCAATGCTCTAGAATCACTGCGTTGAGAAACACGTGATGGTGTCTCCGCAGTGGATATGTTGATCTCCCTAAGGTCAACAATGCTTGCTTAAGTAGTCTTATACTAGGCATTGCCCCCACTAGCCAGATTCCTACTCCACACTGATGAGGGGCAATACCCCGAAACGGCTGTCTGTGGATGGATACCATGTTTGGTATAGGTGGTCTCCTTGACTGGAGACTGCCCTTCCCGTGGTTGTTCCTTCCCGGTGAAAGACCTGGCTAGTTTCCTGCCAGCGTTGAGAAACACGTGATGGTGTCTCCGCGGCTTTCTTATTTGCATACTTCCCAGGGGGCAATGCTCTAGAATCACTGCGTTGAGAAACACGTGATGGTGTCTCCGCAGTGGATATGTTGATCTCCCTAAGGTCAACAATGCTTGCTTATATATATATATATATAATATATATATATATATATATGTGTATATATATACACATACATCATACATCATAAAAAAACAAACAAAGATGGCGGGTTCTCCCGTCTATATTGGCCTCCATTCACATTGGCATTCTATTTACTTAATGGATGTAAAAATGGAGGAGACTTGCCGTATGTAGACCAATCTGAGTATTAAAAAAACTTTTCTTCTGTATACATTGGCCAGGATACAGGCCTCGCTTATAAATGGAGTGTGGATGTTACTAGTAGCCACCAATCTGATTGCTCCTTTCATGCTATTAGCTGTACTGGGAAAATGAGAGCTGTAATGTGATAGGTTGTTATGGGCACAACTTCTAGTCAGGCTAGGTTTCCACAGACCAGGCCTACTGCTGCTGTTGTAAATACAGTATTAGCATCTATATATATAATTGCCTTAGTCTGTCTGTCTGTCTTGCTCCAAAATTGTGTCCTTACGGTGACAGAAAGCTGATTGGCCGCTGGGCTCGCCATGGCCGCACCCCCCGCACGGATTGGCCGCTCGCCTCGGCTCCGCCCCCCACGGATTGGTCGCTCGCCTCGGCCTGGCCCCGCCCTCCGCATGGATTGGCCACTCGCCCCGTCCCTCTGCACGCATCGCCAGACATAACCTTGCGCTGCTGGGATCGTGACAGAGCTGGTGAACGCTGGTAACCATTATACACATCGGGTAACTAAGGTCCCTTAGTTACCCGATGTGTATCATAGTTACCAGCGTACACCGGCTCCCGGTACACATGTGCAGGGAGCCGGCATTATACTCCTCTCCCCCCAGGACTACTCCTCCTATTATAGTCCTCCTATTATACTCCTCTCTGAGTATAATAGGAGAACTATTATAGCATGGGGGATGGAGCACGATGGGGTGCGCAGCATGGGGGATGGAGCACGATGGGGAGTGCGTAGCATAGGTGATGGAGCACGATGGGGGGTGGGCAGCATGGGGGATGGAGCACGATGGGGGTTGCGCAGCATGGGGGATGGAGCACGATGGGGGGTGCGCAGCATGGGGGATGGGGCACGATGGGGGATGGAGCACGATGGGAGGTGCACACCTCCCCCCAACACAAACACACAACACACCACACACACTGGGAACCACAAACACTGCCATACACACCCACACACACAGACAACGCCGCACACACACAACACCCAACACACAAACACCGCGGCATACATAAATATACGCACATACCGCACAACACACACATTGCACAAAACATACCTCCCCCCCCAAACACACCACACACACACAAACCGCGCAACACACACACACACACAACGCTACAGACACACAGCGCTCCACAAACAACACACGCAACACACCTACAACACCGCTCTCACCCCCCGCCACACCCAGACAACACCCAGAACATGTACAGCCCCTACACAAACACTTGGTAACTACACACAACTCTATATATATATACAAAAATCATACATGAACTACACAATACGTAAATTCTAGAATACCCGATGCGTAGACCTTCTAGTCTCATATAAAAGCCTTGAGGCCGTGGGCACTAGTGTGGTATTGTGTGCCCAATACATACAGATAGTGGAAGGGATAGACCTGTACAGAACATTCTGAGGTATTGTATTGATTTTTATCACTTATACAGTGAAATTGCCATTAGTGCCTCTTTTAAACAATGCACCAAGAGGCATTTAAACAACCCCTATTTGCTTGAAGAGTGCTTAGACTGACATTTTATTTACCAGTCTCAAAGGGACTCCATCACCAAGTTTTTGCCACCTAATCTGAGAGCAGAATAACGTAGGGGCAGAGACCCTGATTCCAGCGATGTGCCACTTACTGAGCAGCTTAGTGTAGTTTTGATACTCTCCTGTTGATTGATCTGTGATTTTCTCAATAGAGGACTACTTGGCGTGCTGCAGGTAGTCCAGCGTATTCATGTATAACTGCTAGATCCGCGGCAGAGAAAACATGATAAAATCAATGACAGCAAACCGCTCAGTAAGTGACACATCACTGGAATCAGGGTCTCTGTCTCTACAGTATGCTGCTCTCAGATTGGGAAGCAAAAACCTGGTGACAGATTCCCTTTTAATGTGAGCTGGAACAGGCTGTGTACTGGCATAGATTGGCGCTATCCAAATCTCGTACATTTTCTGGCACCTGCATGGGATATTCTGTCGTTCTTTGCTGTGCTCCTTGTCAGGCTTCACAAGTTGCCTGGCGTGGGTCTCTGACATCACCCAAGGCCTTTTAAGGTCTGCTGTGACAAACATATTGCCGGAGTATTGAGTCAGTTATGTGTTAAGCTGCCGTTATTGTTTTGGAGAATACTATCCATCTCATCTTAGTGTTTTTTAAAACTTTCTTGTACTGCTCCACAGACCGTCTGATTACCCTCATCGTTTGCCTTATGCCCTCATCCTTTGCCTTATGCCTTATGAGCTGCTTCCTAGCGACTGCTCACATTACGCTGCAGTCATTTCTGCAAATATATGTGGTTTCTTCTACTTTATGGACAGCACTTTTGGTAAAAAAAAAAAATAAAAATAATAATAATCTCTGGAAAACCTTCCCAACAAGGAGCATTTTCTAAAGTTGTTTCTACTAGAAAGTTTTGACCATGTAAAAAAAAAAACTTAAAACTTCTTCAAGGGAGTCTGTCACCAGAGTTTTACTCCCATCTCAAAGCAGCATGATGAATGGGCAGAGTCCCTGATTCTAGTTCTGTGTCTCTTATTGGGCTACTTGCTATAGTTTTGATAATCCATTTTCTCTGCTGTAAATCAAATCAATTATGTTGATGCAGAGCTCTGTATATTTCCACCCACACCACTGATTGGCAGCTTTCTACCTATGCACAGTGTACACAGAAAACGGCCGATAAGTGGTGGGGGCTGGGTTATACAGAACTCATGAATATAGAAGACTACACTGCCACAGGTTTACTAGTACTGTGGTGATAATCTCCTACAGATAAAATAGTTATTTTAGGAAAACTACATTAAGCTGCCTAGTAAGTGACACATTACTGAAATCAGGGTCTCTGTCTGTTCATTCACTACTTAGATTACATATCAAAAACCTGCTGATAGATTCCCTTTTGGAAAGACGCTGTCCAAAGTGGATATAATTTACGATGTCTGGTATTTCTCACGGTATTCTTTTTGTTTTTTACCTCTATTGTGCAGTGCAGAGTTTCTAATCTGTATTACAGCTGCAAATAATACTTTTGCCCTTTTTGGGATATTCTTACAATGAGAGAATGTGAGAAATCCAACCTATTTGACATCATTGGAATGCGAGATGCTCAATCCTTCCACTAACCGTACTCCCACCTCTGCAATCCCAGCACATTATCCAATATTGCCCAGCCATGGATAAAGACACGAGGTTAGAAAGTGAACTATACAGTTAAAGCGGATTTTCTAAACTTTTTGCTGTGATTTTTGAGTATGTGTATTACACAGACTTCAGCTGCTCCTTAAAAAAAAATGTGTGCGGGTAGTGTGCCAAGTGCAGCAATAAACTCTGCCCCATCTGTTTACTGCCATTGTAATGTAACAAGGATGCTGCCGCTGACTCAATATAGATGACAGCCAAGCTGTGCAATGGAGGAGCTGGCCGCTCATTGTCACATACAAATAAAAACCTGTAAGACTGTGTGCACACTGAACTCTCCATCTAGCATTGTTACTGTATATTCACCTCCGTCAGGTCAATATAGCATTGTGCAAAAGTTTTAGGCCGGTATGGGGAAAAAAAATGCAGTGTGTGTGTGTGTGTGTAATATATATATATATATATATATATATATATATATTATAATATATACAGTGCCTACAAGTAGTATTCAACCCCCTGCAGATTTAGCAGGTTTACACATTCGGAATTAACTTGGCATTGTGACATTTGGACTGTAGATCAGCCCGGAAGTGTGAAATGCAGCAAAAAAGAATGTTATTTCTTTCTTTTTTTTTTTTTTTTAAATTGTGAAAAGTTTATTCAGAGGGTCATTTATTATTCAACCCCTCAAACCACAAGAACTCTGTTTGGTTCCCCTAAAGTATTAAGAAGTATTTCAGGCCCAAAGAACAATGAGCTTCACATGTTTGGATGAATTATCTCTTTTTCCAGCCTTTTCTGACTAATTAAGACCCTCCCCAAACTTGTGAACAGCACTCATACATGGTCAACATGGGAAAGACAAAGGAGCATTCCAAGGCCATCAGAGACAAGATCGTGGAGGGTCACAAGGCTGGCAAGGGGCACAAAACCCTTTCCAAGGAGTTGGGCCTACCTGTCTCCACTGTTGGGAGCATCATCCGGAAGTGGAAGGCTTATGGAACTACTGTTAGCCTTCCACGGCCTGGACAGCCTTTGAAAGTTTCCTCCCGTGCCGAGGCCAGGCTTGTCCGAAGAGTCAAGGCTAACCCAAGGACAACAAGGAAGGAGCTCCGGGAAGATCTCATGGCAGTGGGGACATTGGTTTCAGTCAATACCATAAGTAACGTACTCCACCGCAATGGTCTCCGTTCCACACGAGCCCGTAAGGTACCTTTTACTTTCAAAGCGTCATGTCAAGGCTCGTCTACAGTTTGCTCATGATCACTTGGAGGACTCTGAGACAGACTGGTTCAAGGTTCTCTGGTCTGATGAGACCAAGATCGAGATCTTTGGTGCCAACCACACACGTGACGTTTGGAGACTGGATGGCACTGCATACGACCCCAAGAATACCATCCCTACAGTCAAGCATGGTGGTGGCAGCATCATGCTGTGGGGCTGTTTCTCAGCCAAGGGGCCTGGCCATCTGGTCCACATCCATGGGAAGATGGATAGCACGGCCTACCTGGAGATTTTGTCCAAGAACCTCTGCTCCTCCATCAAGGATCTTAAGATGGGTCGTCATTTCATCTTCCAACAAGACAACGACCCAAAGCACACAGCCAAGAAAACCAAGGCCTGGTTCAAGAGGGAAAAAAATCAAGGTGTTGCAGTGGCCTAGTCAGTCTCCTGACCTTAACCCAATTGAAAACTTGTGGAAGGAGCTCAAGATTAAAGTCCACATGAGACACTCAAAGAACCTAGATAACTTGGAGAAGATCTGCATGGAGGAGTGGGCCAAGATAACGCCAGAGACCTGTGCCGGCCTGATCAGGTCTTATAAAAGACGATTATTAGCTGCAATTGCAAACAAGGGTTATTCCACAAAATATTAAACCTAGGGGTTGAATAATAATTGACCCACACTTTTTATGTTGAAAATTTATTAAAATTTAACTGAGCAACATAACTTGTTGGTTTGTAAGATTTATGCATCTGTTAATAAATCCTGCTCTTGTCTGAAGTTTGCAGCCTCTAACTTATTTGCATCTTATCAAACCTGCTAAATCTGCAGGGGGTTGAATACTACTTGTAGGCAGTGTGTGTGTGTGTGTGTGTGTGTGTGTGTGTGTGTGTGTGTGTGTGTGTGTGTGTGAAAAAAGAAAGAGAAATCCAAATCCTATCAATATTTGTTCTAACCAAACCTTTTGGCTTCCAAACTAGTGATGAGTGGGCACTACAATGCTCGGGGGCTCAGTACTCGTAACTAGTGATGAGCGGCCACTACCATGCTCGGGGGCTCAGTACTCGTAACTAGTGATGAGCGGGCAATACCATGCTCGGGTGCTTGGTACTTGTAACTAGTGATGAGCGGGCACTACCATGCTCGGGTGCTCAGTACTCGTATCTAGTGATGAGCGGGCACTACCATGCTCGGGTGCTCGGTACTCGTAACTAGTGATGAGCGGGCACTACCATGCTCAGGTGCTCAGTACTGGTAACTAGTGATGAGCGGGCACTACCATGCTCGGGTGCTCGGTACTGGTAACTAGTGATGAGCGGCCACTACCATGCTCAGGTGCTCTGTACTTGTAACTAGTGATGAGCGGGCACTACCATGGTCGGTACTCATAACCAGCAGTTGGACACTTGGATGGGCGCGACTCAAGTATCAGAGTATTATGGAGGTCAATGGGGATAAAAAAAAAAAAAAAGAAAAAATCCAGCAGTCAAAGCCAAAATGCAAAGCGAGTATTTTAATGGTGGTCCAAACGGGAGAGAGAGAGAGACCCGGACTGAGCTCATGCTCCAAGTCCCGGGCCTAGTAAAGTCCAAGAGTTCCAGAAGTGTCTTGTCAGAACTATGGTCCCGACAGATCAGAGTGTATTGCGCCTACCCCCACCCCCCCCCCCCCCCCCAAGTGGACCCTGTCCCCCAGGTGGCTGGCTTCAGTGACCGGGCCAGTCCCATGATTCGTGATGGCCACCCGCCTGCCTACCCTGAGCCATCCCACCCTGTGAGAAGGCTCCTAAGCTCTATGTGATGTGTAAATGTGGAACACCAGTGATTTAACACCCCCCCCCCCCTTGCCTGAGATGGATACCGCACCTTAACTGAGGTGCAGTACCCTGTGGCAACCAGAGCCTCAGGGGCACCACACAGGCACATTCAGTTGCCAGTAGTGAAGCATTTCTTCTTTCTACTTGAAATCATTAAGGAGCTTGAGTATTTTTTTCATAACAATGCTTGAGTTCACCAATGACTTTCATTATACTCGGGTACTCGAGTTGCGTCCTTCCGAGCATCCAACTGCTCATTACAAGTACAGAGCATGGTAGTGCCCGCTCATCACTAGTTACGAGTACTGAGCCCCCGAGCATGGTAGTGCCCGCTCATCACTAGTTACGAGTACTGAGCACCCGAGCATGGTAGTGCCCGCTCATCACTAGTTACGAGTACTGAGCACCCGAGCATGGTAGTGCCCGCTCATCACTAGTTACGAGTACTGAGCACCCGAGCATGGTAGTGCTCGCTCATCACTAGTTACGAGTACTGAGCACCCGAGCATGGTAGTGCCCGCTCATCACTAGTTACGAGTACTGAGCACCTGAGCATGGTAGTGCCCGCTCATCACTAGTTACTAGTACTGAGCACCCGAGCATGGTAGTGCTCATTCATCACTAGTTACGAGTACTGAGCACCCGAGCATGGTAGTGCCCGCTCATCACTAGTTACGAGTACTGAGCACCTGAGCATGGTAGTGCTCATTCATCACTAGTTACGAGTACTGAGCACCCGAGCATGGTAGTGCTCATTCATCACTAGTTACGAGTACAGAGCACCTGAGCATGGTAGTGCCCGCTCATCACTAGTTACGAGTACTGAGCACCCGAGCATGGTAGTGCCCGCTCATCACTAGTTACGAGTACTGAGCACCCGAGCATGGTAGTCAAAAAACCACCTAATTCAACACCTCTTATGAAAATATATACTTTATTAAATATTCTTAAAATCAGAACATAGAAATGTTCTCTCTTTTTTCTAAAAACATAGGAAGATAAAGACAGTTGTGCATGTGCTCAACAGTGTTCAACCCACGCCAGGACACAGCTGTAGATAGATGCTTTGTGAAGGGGCATAGGGATCAGAGGTTCATATCAAGGTGATACTGTTTCACATATACCCTATTTCTCGACCCCTGTTTGTCCTCCCGGGGTCCTCGACCTCTGTTCCTAAATACACTCACCCTCACTCTTATAGCTGTTTTTTAGGCGGGGGTGACCATCACCAGCGTGATAACAAGTAGTGCAGGACAGAACCACATTTAACATAAATCATGCGTTAGTTTTCAAGGTTCCTCTTAATATCAATATAGATTTGTTAGGTAGGAGTCAAGAGGCCCACTTAACTAATGAACCCTCTTTGACTCTCCCGACGCGTTTCTCCCCCCCTAACGCAATATAGGGGATCCTCAGGGGACCAATTCTGATATACTTCATAAATTTCATAAATTATCACACCTGAAATATAGAGAGAAAAGATAATGACCATGATGCATATATGACTATCCTCTTAATGTATAGCGGTAGTTTTGAATATGTCTGCCGGACGACTCAGTGCCTTGGGGTGTGTATGTCTATCAAAGGTGGATAGAGAGACTGTATCGATATATATGTATCTTTATTCCAGGACGTTTAGCTTTTGAATGCAGATATTTCTCTTGAGTGGACAAAAAGTCGTCCGGCAGACATATTCAAAACTACCGCTATACATTAAGAGGCTGGATGATGTCCTAGTGCAGGTAGCACATGCATGTCTGAACGAGATATAAAATAATGCTGACATAGAGACTGCATTTATATAAATATATGTATTACAGGATTTGCAGTCTTGAATGATGATATTGTGGAGTGGGCAAAAAGACGTCCGGTAAACAAATCCAAACCACCGCTACCTGTCAAGAGGTTGGATGACATCTTAGTGCAGGTAGTACATATATTCCCGTGCGCTAAAAGAATGCACATGGATGGAGAATGCAGTCTTAGGCTAGGTTCGCACACTGCGTCTTTTTGACGCTGCGTTTTCGTGCGTTTTTGGCTGCTAAAAACGCACAAAAACGCACCTGCGTCGAAAAACGCATCAAAAAACGCATGCGTTTTTGCCGCGATTTGGTGCGTTTTTGGCTGCGTTTTGCTGCGTTTTTGATCTCTGCGTTTTGCTGCGTTTTTCCAATGCATTGCATGGGGGGAAAACGCAGAAAAACGCAGGAAAGAATTGACATGTCCATTTTTTTTTTTTTTAACTCAAAAACGCAGGTAAAAAAAACAGATGTGTGCGGACAGCAAAAATGAAAACTCATAGACTTTGCTGGGGAAGCAAAGTCCTGCAGTTTTGAGGCCAAAAACGCACCCAAAAAACGCGCAAAAACGCCGCGAAAAACGCACTGTGCGCACATAGCCTTATCACTATGCCTTCTACCTACAGGGACTAGTCAGGAGTGACGGAGAGGGATATTAAACCTTCCCCTAGCAAAGCCATATACCAGAGAAGGTCTATGTTCTGTTGACTGGCGGAATACCTGAGAATAGTGCCCTGTGTGAGTGACGTAGGGCTCGGATATATATGGAATAATGGTATAGTCATATATGCATCATGGTCATTATCTTTTCTCTCTATATTTCAGGTGTGATAATTTATGAAATTTATGAAGTATATCAGAATTGGTCCCCTGAGGATCCCCTATATTGCGTTAGGGGGGGAGAAACGCGTCGGGAGAGTCAAAGAGGGTTCATTAGTTAAGTGGGCCTCTTGACTCCTACCTAACAAATCTATATTGATATTAAGAGGAACCTTGAAAACTAACGCATGATTTATGTTAAATGTGGTTCTGTCCTGCACTACTTGTTATCACGCTGGTGATGGTCACCCCCGCCTAAAAAACAGCTATAAGAGTGAGGGTGAGTGTATTTAGGAACAGAGGTCGAGGACCCCGGGAGGACAAACAGGGGTCGAGAAATAGGGTATATGTGAAACAGTATCACCTTGATATGAACCTCTGATCCCTATGCCCCTTCACAAAGCATCTATCTACAGCTGTGTCCTGGCGTGGGTTGAACACTGTTGAGCACATGCACAACTGTCTTTATCTTCCTATGTTTTTAGAAAAAAGAGAGAACATTTCTATGTTCTGATTTTAAGAATATTTAATAAAGTATATATTTTCATAAGAGGTGTTGAATTAGGTGGTTTTTTGATTAATAGCTACCTCTTACATTGTAACTGTGGTTGCTGAGCATGGTAGTGCCCACTCATCACTAGTTACGAGTACTGAGCACCCGAGCATGGTAGTGCCCGCTCATCACTAGTTACCAGTACTGAGCACCCGAGCATGGTAGTGCTCGCTCATCACTAGTTACCAGTACTGAGCACCCGAGCATGGTAGTGCCCGCTCATCACTAGTTACGAGTACTGAGCACCCGAGCATGGTAGTGCCCGCTCATCACTAGTTACCAGTACTGAGCACCCGAGCATGGTAGTGCTCGCTCATCACTAGTTACCAGTACTGAGCACCCGAGCATGGTAGTGCCCGCTCATCACTAGTTACGAGTACTGAGCACCTGAGCATGGTAGTGCCCGCTCATCACTAGTTACGAGTACTGAGCACCTGAGCATGGTAGTGCCCGCTCATCACTAGTTACGAGTACTGAGCACCCACCCGAGCATGGTAGTGCCCGCTCATCACTAGTTACGAGTACAGAGCACCCGAGCATGGTAGTGCCCGCTCATCACTAGTTACGAGTACTGAGCACCCGAGCATGGTAGTGCCCGCTCATCACTAGTTACGAGTACTGAGCACCCACCCGAGCATGGTAGTGCTATTTCATTATTTACAATCTCACACAGACTGGATGATGTTGAGATCAGAACTATAGGGGGGCCATATCATCACTTCCAGGACTCCTCGTTCTTCTTCTTTATTCTGAAGATAGTTTTTACTGACATTGGCTCCACATTTATTCTTCAACAGGATATCGACCCCAAACACCGCCAGTCATATCCCTTGATATTTTATGCGGTTGAGCTATTCTTTAGCCCTGTTTTATTAACGCTTCCAACACCATAATCCCCCACATGGCATAAGCGTCATATGTTTGGCATCAATGAGTGGTGTGTACCGATATGGTAGTACACTTCAAAGCCTTCAACTGAAGACCCATTGTGAAATCTTTTTAACACCTACCTCCAACGGAGGAGTCTTGTATAGACCTACTAATCTCTTGACTGCGGAGACCTAGGTAGGCTAGGGCTGCGCTCCTATTTACCTTGAATTACTGGATATGATATGCATATGTGACGCCCTGGACTAATCAGGTCGTCTCAGGTAGTCACACACAACACCACACCTCCTCCCGGTTAGGTAACATCAGTCAAACTAAAAACCTTGCTACAGCCTCCAAGTTTGATGTCCACACCAGGGGGCGGAGCCAGGCGGTTGGCTCCGCCCACCGAGGAGTTCACAGGCCTGGAGGCGGGAAAACACGGAGTCGGGTTCAAGTTGAGGAAGAGTCTAGTTCTAGAGGAGGGAGAGAGCAGTCAAGGTCACGGGCAGTCCTGTGTCCAGGCCTGCCGAGAGACTACCGGGTGGCTGATTTGGAGCCCAGTCGCCATTGGCAAGGAGGCAGACGGTGGTGTCCGCCTGTAGGAGACCGGGAAGACGACCGGTGGAACCGTAAGGGACCAGGACAGGGTAATGGCCCGCCGGAACCAAACCGGGGAGCCAACTGGATACCGGAGCACCAGGCAGGGTACTCAGACCCAGTACAAAGCCCTGAACAGATAGGGCCGAGTCAAATCAACTGATTGAGGACTGGACTTGAGGACCTACCCCACACAAGCCCCGTTAGAAGACAACAGCCCAACCATACAGCGTATAGCCACCGCCAAGGCATAGAGACCCAAAGGGCCAGCGTCTGCGGGCAAACGGGCTCCTAGGCATAGGAGTCACAACATTTACACACAGAGGTGCAGGAGAAAGGCGGAAACCACCAACCTATTCTGGGAGAAGTTGCAGCCGGCTGCGGGCCCCGTTCATCACTCCGTTTGGTTTACCAGAGACTCCAGTGTCTTGTGTCAGAGTGAGTACACCAGTGCCATCAGGCACCGCACCGCACCGCAACTCTTCACCCTGCACCCCCAGCCCTCGCCAACCGGGCCCCGGGACCAACACCCCCTACCCACGGAGGGGTCAACATGTAGCTGCGCCATTTCCACCGCTCCCGGGAGCCCCCATACCATCACCGCAGCGGTGGTGTCTACAATCACCACAACCCGTGGGTGGCGTCACGAACTTACATCCCAAACCAAACCACCGCGGCCCCGGCCATGGAACTCCTCACCCAAATCCCCGCATGTAGCGCCAACTCCCTTGCAGAGCGACGTGACCCCCGGGGCTGTGAGAGGCTCGAGCCACCACCCGCAGTAAGAGCACGGATCCGAGCGTCTCGGCGGTCGCAGCCGAGTCCGCGGGGCGGTACACATACGTCATCCCATAGCTGTGGTATTCCAGATGGGGCTCGTTGGGTTTCTTTCTGGATGAGCCATTGGTTCATATTGTGCAACAATAACTTTACTATTGGGTGGAAAAGCACTTTAAGGGATTTCCGGCAAGACTGAACTTTCTGGTCTGTACAGTAAAGCTCTATTACAATTGGCCAATTAGCATTGCTTAGAACTGATTTGTTCAATCCTACAGTCATCCATGTATAATATAAGTATAATATAACAATTATTCTTTTTCCCACTTCCTATTATATCAGTGAAGGATGCGCCTGTTGCAGAGTTTGTATTGATGTCGCACAAACATAAAAGCGATTCGGATCTTCACAAACGTCGTGTATTTTCTTTTTCTCTTTTTTTGAGAAATTCAACAGCAGATCCTTTTTGGTGCTAAATCAAGACGTGGATTCAAAAAGAATAGCAGATATGAAGATTGTATACCTTTTTGTTCTTGATGGAGCCACTTAAGGCTTTAGCTGATAGAACTGCATATTTTGTAAAAGTGCCGCGGCATTTTTTAATGGTGTGTGTGTGTGTGTGTGTGTGAGACTACTCTTTAAAGGGTCTGTCTTTTGTCTGACCGCTCTCGCTGCCCCCCCTCTTGTTCGTGCGTTCTCGCTGCCCCCCCTTTCGTCCGTCCGTTCTCGCTGCCCCCCCTTTCGTCCGTCCGTTCTCGCTGCCCCCCCTTTCGTCCGTCCGTTCTCGCTGCCCCCCCTTTCGTCCGTCCGTTGTCGCTGCCCCCCCTTTCGTCCGTCCGTTCTGCCTGCCCCCCCCTTTCGTCCGTCCGTTCTGCCTGCCCCCCCCTTTCGTCCATCTGTTCTGCCTGCCCCCCCTTTCGTCCATCTGTTCTCGCTGCCCCCCCTTTCGTCCATCCGTTCCCGCTGCCCCCCCTTTCATCCGTTTTCTCGCTGCCCCCCCTTTTGTCTGTCCGTTCTCGCTGCCCCTTCTTTCGTCTGTCCGTTCTCGCTGCCCCCTCTTTCGTCTGTCCGTTCTCGCTGCCCCCTCTTTCGTCTGTCCGTTCTCGCTGCCCCCTCTTTCGTCCGTCCGCTCTCGCTGCCCCCTCTTTCGTCCGTCCGCTCTCGCTGCCCCCTCTTTCGTCCGTCCGCTCTCGCTGCCCCCCTCTTTCGTCCGTCCGCTCTCGCTGCCCCCTCTTTCGTCCGTCCGCTCTCGCTGCCCCCTCTTTCGTCCGTCCGCTCTCGCTGCCCCCTCTTTCGTCCGTCCGCTCTCGCTGCCCCCTCTTTTGTCCGTCCGCTCTTGCTGCCCCCTCTTTCGTCCGTCCGCTCTCGCTGCCCCCTCTTTCGTCCGTCCGCTCTCGCTGCCCCCTCTTTCGTCCGTCCGCTCTCGCTGCCCCCTCTTTCGTCCGTCCGCTCTCGCTGCCCCCTCTTTCGTCCGTCCGCTCTCACTGCCCCCTCTTTCGTCCGTCCGCTCTCGCTGCCCTTTCTTTCGTCCGTCCGCTCTCGCTGCCCCCTCTTTCGTCCGTCCGCTCTCGCTGCCCCCTCTTTTGTCCGTCCGTTCTTGCTGCCCCCTCTTTTGTCCGTCCGCTCTTGCTGCCCCCTCTTTTGTCCGTCCGCTCTTGCTGCCCCCTCTTTCGTCCGTCCGCTCTCGCTGCCCCCTCTTTCGTCCGTCCGCTCTCGCTGCCCCCTCTTTCGTCCGTCCGCTCTCGCTGCCCTTTCTTTCGTCCGTCCGCTCTCTCTGCCTCCTCTTTTGTCCGTCCGCTCTCACTGCCCCCTCTTTCGTCCGTCCGCTCTCACTGCCCCCTCTTTCGTCCGTCCGCTCTTGCTGCCCCCTCTTTCGTCCGTCCGCTCTCACTGCCCCCTCTTTCGTCCGTCCGCTCTCGCTGCCCTTTCTTTCGTCCGTCCGCTCTCTCTGCCTCCTCTTTTGTCCGTCCGCTCTCACTGCCCCCTCTTTCGTCCGTCCGCTCTCACTGCCCCCTCTTTCGTCCGTCCGCTCTCGCTGCCCCCTCTTTCGTCCGTCCGCTCTCGCTGCCCCCTCTTTCGTCCGTCCGCTCTCGCTGCCCCCCCTCGTCCATCCGCTCCCGTTGCCCCCTCCTTTCCATTAATATTTTACTGTGAAACATCATCTCTTTTGAACTGATATACCCTGTGATTGATGCTGTGTTTTTTTTTTTTTTTTTTTTGTTTTTATGATTTGAAAATGCAGTTTTCCATTTTACTAGTGTTGGATCGTTTCGTTTGGATTGTGATTGCCTTGTTTCGGTGCACTCGGCAAGTCAGCTGAGCTGGATATTTGTTTTTATTCCCCTTTTTATATAGATGACAGATAAATACTAATATTTTGCAGTCTCTTTCCCACGTCCTATTTGAACGTACAAACGGCATCGTCTGTAAATTGTGACCTCTTGCATTTGTCAGCCGGTTCTGCCCCGAGTCTTCTCCGGACACGTCGTGCTATTGCAGAGTCCAGTTGGAACATTCTATAAACTCCAAAACAAGATTCTTGTTCCATCCGTTTCGGAAGCCGATTATCACATCATTGGGATTTTGGGCACGCGTGTATCTGTAGCAGCTGTTAGTATTTACACATGGTCCAGGCCTGGTGGGTTATGAAAGAAAAGCTCAGGACACATGTACAATGCTGTGTGCGGATTCACTATTTACACGAGATAAAACTGTCACTACAGGAAGCTACAATGGATACACCGGGGAAACAAATCACAATCCCTGGGATAGGTGCAACTTTCATCTGTTTGCCATCCTGCACTGATCACCTGGTGTTATCTTTGGACTTAAGTACGAACAACCGGAACCACGTCCCCATCTTGGTCCATCGCACCATCTAGGGACCCCTTCAGATGTCCATATTTAAACAAATGCAAGTCACACGTACTGGTACGGTCATCCATGTAGGCATACTTTGGACGTCCATATGACTGGTACCAGTAAAAAATGCATGATACTGAAATGAATGTTGTTTTTAATGTGTAAAAGATGAGCAAAGCGTGAAAAACTATAGATAGATATAGAAAAATAGATAAAATAGAGAGATCTAAAGAAAGGAAATTGGCAGACAACTCTGGACTGATATTATTAGGGTGGTAAGGGCCATGGTTATTTGGCCCTTTCCAGCCTAACAATAGCAGCCCACAGCCACCCCAGAAGTGGCACATCCATTAGATGCACAATGGATCTAATTGTGATCAAGCCTCCAACCTCAGTCGATTATACCACTGCGCAACCAGCTCTGTCCTCACCTATTGTACCCTCACCCATTCCCTGTAGACCGAGCCCTCGCGGGCATGGTCCTCTCTCCTCCTCCTATACCAGTCTGTTTTGTGTTGTTAATGGATTGTTGTCCTAGTTTTTATGTATACCTATTTCACTTGTAAAGCGCCATGGAATAAATGTTGCTATAATAATAATGTGCAAATTCTAGTTCTGGCTCTTTCCGTTGCCCTGGTGTGGTGGGAAACTGGGTAATATTTGTGGGGTTGATGCCAGCTCCTTCTATACAGGCGAGTATAGAAATTCAATTTATTTCAAAGATACGTGTTTTTCTCCGGTACGTGTCGCATGGATCACATCAGTGTGCGATCTGTGTGACACCTGTGCTGCCAGAGGAAAAAAAACCCAGACATGTTTCTGTGTGTGCGGGGCCACACGGTCCATGTGACCTTTCTGTGTTCATTAAATGATCAATATTTCAGCTTTGCAGCAACTTTATTTTCAGAACCTAAACCAAATTTGGGAGGGTTTCAGCCCTCTAAAGAGTAATTCATAAAACCAATGGATGAATTTAA
The DNA here is from genome assembly GCF_048569485.1 of Anomaloglossus baeobatrachus. NCBI lineage: Eukaryota > Metazoa > Chordata > Amphibia > Anura > Aromobatidae > Anomaloglossus > Anomaloglossus baeobatrachus. The sequence continues at coordinate 185,031,168 of NC_134362.1, read as the reverse complement.
AGTCTGGTTATAAGCTTTTATTGACATAACATTGGTAAGCGACAGAACTTCTGTCAGGGAGTGTATATAGCGCAACACGGTGGCTCAGTGGTTAGCACTGGTTATATGTATATGTGTGTATGTATGTATGTATGTATATGTGTGTGTGTGTGTGTGTGTGTGTGTGTGTGTGTGGTGTGTGTGTGTGTGTGTGTGTATATATATGTATATATATGTATATATATATATATATATATATATATATTATATATATATATATATATATATATATATATATATATATATATATATATATATATATATATATATATATAATTATTATTAGGACAAACGGTGGCTCAGTGGTTGGCACTGTACTATATATAGAGTAGCACGGCAGCTCAATGGATTGCACTGGTGCTTTGCAGCCCTGGGTTCAAATCCTACCAAGGACAACATCTGCAAGGAGATTGCATGTCTTACCCATGTTCGTGTGGGTTTCTTCCAGGTTCTCCGGTTTACATTCTAGATTGTGAGCCCCAGTGGGGATACATTCTGTATAAGCTCGCTTGTTTCGCACTTCTTTCCTTTTTCAGTGCATACACCTTTAATAGGACATATATGCATCTGTCGCGGGCGGGGGGTGCGCTGCTCGACCGCGCTTGCGGCTCGGGTCCGGCTGCTGCTCGGTGGCTCGAGCGGTGGGCCGGATCCGGGGACTCGAGCGGCGCTCTTCGCCCGTGAGTGAAAGGGGTGGTCTGTTGGGGTTTGGGATGTCGGTTTGTGACACCACCCACGGTGTGTGGTGAGGTTGGGGCACCACCGCTGCTCTGTACGGGGATCCCGGGAGCGATGACAGGGAGCAGCTGGGATGTTTCTCTCCCCTCCGTGGGTAGGGGGATTTTGGTAGTCCCGGGTCCCGGAGTTGTTGACTGTAAGGTGGATTGCGGGGCTTGGCCGGGTGCAGGGTCGCGGGGGCAGCGCAGTGCCAGACGGCACGGTGGTACTTACTCAGCCAGTAACGTACACGGAGTCTCTGGTAAAACAAACGGCTGGATGGACGAGTCCCACAGACTGCTGCGGCGGTCACTCCCGGTAGGTTGGCGGTAACTGTCTCTCCCTGCACCGGTGTTGTGTTCTCGGCCCCGATGGCTTCCCACCGGTAACCCGTTCCCCAGCGGTATATTTGCCGGAGGAGCTTCCTTTGCCCGCAGGCGCTGGCCCTGGGAACTCTAGATGTGGCGGTAGCTGTGTTTCCCTTCACGGTTGAGCGGTTGCCTTTAGTCGGGTCTTTACTGCTGGGAAACCCCGGAGGTTCCAGTCGCTGACGGATTTGACCGGTTTAACGGCGACTCCAAGCCTGGTCGGGGTCCGCAGGCCCTGCCGAATGGTGATGGCCTCTCTTTGCTCCCCGGTCCGGTACTGGCGGGCCACCGCCCGTCCCCGGTCCTTACGGTTGTGTGTCAATCGACCTCGCCTGCAGACGGTCACCACTGTCTGCCAACCTTGCTGTTCCTGTGCTCGGGCCACGTACCCGGACACGGCCAGTCAGCTCCTCCACTATTACTTCCTCAACTCCACTGTAAACTGAACTGAACCCATTTCCCGCCTCCAGGCCTGTGAACTCCTCGGTGGGAGGGGCCAATCGCCTGGCTCCACCCCACCTGGTGTGGACATCAGCCCCTGGAGGGAGGCAACAAGGATTTTGTGTGTGCGGCTGATGTGCCTAACCGGGGTGTGGGGTGTGTTGTTGCAGTACCTGTGACGTCCTGGCTTGTCCAGGGAGCCACACATCTATACCAGTAGTAAAATCATTCTAACTAGTTCCCATTAATCGGCCCTTCTTTTCTTCATACTTTAAAAATTGCTTTCTGTGCTGTGATCCTGTAGGAGCCTACGGAAAATTGCAAAATAAAAGTTAGGAAAAATATTAGGGTTTGGTTTTACTATTTTATATCCAGTCATTGATTAGAATAGTAAAAAATGACTTCCTTCCATATGGCAGAAAGGGCCTTGGTTCTGAGATTCTGGGAGGTGACCTGTGTTGCGGTCTATTGATGGAGGGCCGGTAAGTAAATCCTTATTATATAACCTGTTGTGAGCAGAGTATTTTGCTAGACGTTGTTCCATTAAGTGACACCGTGTCTTATGTCAACCACAAGTGTTTATTCTCATTATGTTCACAGATTGCATTTCATGGCTGAAGGTGGAGTTACACAGCAAATATGAGGCTTGAAAGCTCATTCAGCCACGTGTGCCTTCACTAAGGAATAGGGAAGAAGCCACAATCGGACACCATTGGCATTTTTTTCTTTCTTTCTATGTAGAATCCTTCTTCTCCCATGACATCTGCTATTGGGAGAATGTTTGGGCACCCTGGATTGTAAACCAGTCCTCTTGGTTCATCCATCAGTCCGTTTTCTTGGTTCCTCAGTCTGTCCGTCCTCTTTGTTACTCCGTCTCGCCGTCTGTCCTCTTTGCTTCGCCGTCTCTCCGTCCGTCCTCTTTGTTCCTCCGTCTCTCCGTCCGGCCTCTTTGCTCCTCCGTCTCGCCGTCCGGTCTCTTTGCTCCTCCGTCTCGCCGTCCGGTCTCTTTGCTCCTATGTCTCGCCGTCCGGTCTCTTTGCTCCTCCGTCTCGCCGTCCGGTCTCTTTGCTCCTCCGTCTCGCCGTCCGGTCTCTTTGCTCCTCCGTCTCGCCGTCCGGTCTCTTTGCTCCTCCGTCTCGCCGTCCGGTGTCTTTGCTCCTCCGTCTCGCCGTCTGGCCTCTTTGCTCCTCCGTCTCGCCGTCTGGCCTCTTTGCTCCTCCGTCTCGCCGTCCGGCCTCTTTGTTCCTCTGTCCGTCCTCTTTGTTCCTCCGTCCGTCCTCTTTGCTCCTCCATCTCGCCGTCCGGTGTCTTTGCTCCTCCGTCTCGCCGTCTGGCCTCTTTGCTCCTCCGTCTCGCCGTCTGGCCTTTTTGCTCCTCCGTCTCGTCGTCTGGCCTCTTTGCTCCTCCGTCTCGCCGTCTGGCCTCTTTGCTCCTCTGTCTCGCCGTCTGGCCTTTTTGCTCCTCCGTCTCGTCGTCTGGCCTCTTTGCTCCTCCGTCTCGCCGTCTGGCCTCTTTGCTCCTCCGTCTCGCCGTCTGGCCTCTTTGCTCCTCCGTCTCGCCGTCTGGCCTCTTTGCTCCTCCGTCTCGCCGTCTGGCCTCTTTGCTCCTCTGTCTCGCCGTCTGGCCTCTTTGCTCCTCCGTCTCGCCGTCTGGCCTTTTTGCTCCTCCGTCTCGTCGTCTGGCCTCTTTGCTCCTCCGTCTCGCCGTCCGGCCTCTTTGCTCCAGATTCACCAATTAAGTATTTCAGACTCCTGACTGCGGAAAGTGACCGGGGCAGTGGTTCTGGAGGGGACCTTTCTTCATCACTAGATTAGTAAATGTTTATTATCTTCTCTTCTGCAGAACTTCTCATTATTTCCTTATGAAATAACCCGTTTCTTACTCGCCCTTCCTTTATTGCTGAAGCGTAGCCCTATATCTCTATAATCTTTACTATTGAGTGTAATATCCGCCATTATATTTTGTTTTTCTTCCAGACTTTCTAGTTTATATTCTACCCCCTCCACAATCAGTTTTCTTTAGCGCTTGCTCCTTGGTTATCATCACAATGTGTTGTGTGATGGTTCCTTCTATATTGTTCACATTTCCTTTAGTCAACGCTGTGCAGCAATTGACAACCCCCCCCCGTTCCGTCTTTACTTTATCTGTCTGCTGCGGACCACCCCATGTACTGGAACCTATAGGTCCTAAATCGTGTATATTTTTATTTTTTTTGTTTTTTACCTTTTACTCATCCCAAACATAGGTGGAGGGTCCATGTGTGCACCTCATTATTAAAACCTGGCCAGTGCAATGTCTCATTGCTGCAGATACACAACTGGCATCCTACACTTGGCAAAGGGAAGCCCTGAGCTGTTAATCCCATTACTGATGCTCTGAGCTGCCAAGAAATTACTTAACACATTCAGCACTGTAGAGTGAGGCGTTTCTCCAGATCTGCACAAATGCAGACGACTGTAAGAAGTTGTACAAGAAAATAGAAACATGGCTGCTTTTGTCGGAAAGCCAGCGCCACCTTTTGCCCATCTAGGCAGCATCCAGTATTGCAGCTTCATGTCACCGAAGTGAATGCAGCTCTGCTTTATCATAGTGTTGTATCATCTGCAAATATGGAAATTCTACTCTGAATGCCCCATGCAAGGTCATTAATTAATATGTTAAAAAGAAGAGGGCCCAATACTGATCCCTGTGGAAAGGGAATATGTAAGCACAAAATGACTGTTCAAACCCAGCAGAGGCGTTGGGTGCACCTATGGCATGACAAAGTTGTTGTTTTTTCCCCCTCTAAATTGGTTGATAGTTCTGGCTTTATGGGAGTCGGAGAAGGATGAAGATGCACTGAACTGCTTGGGCCATGTCAATAGAGCACCGAGCAACTGGACTTGGTTTGAACAGTTATTTTGTGCTGACCGATTCCCTTAGAAACCAGACACCGTCCATAGGTAAGAATGGAATGGTTTGTGTAAGAAAGCAGCAATGTTTGTTTGAATTTGTAGAAGAAAAAAAAGAAAAAAAAAAACAAACAATCACTTTTGCAGGGATTTTTATCATCTTCATGAATGTATTGTAAAATGCTTGTTAAAATGAGACCTTTTTATTAAATATCCGCTCAGTAGTTAAGAACGGACTTTTTAATTTTATTGTTTATAGCTTGCTGCCAATGTTATCAGCTGCTCTGTAGTCTCAGAAGTGGCCTGTTACCTAGGCAAGGAAGCAATGCCACCTTCAGGATTTCTGGCCAGCGTCAGCACCTCCGATCTTCTCCCCTGTAGCAGAAACAAAGCTGCTTAAATGTCTTCTCTGTACTCAAGAACGGACCTGACCTTTTTTTTAATTCCATTGTGCATAGCTTGTTACCAATGTTATCAGCCGCTGTGTAGTCTCAATGCGTAACATTGCAAAATGCTTGTAAAAATGAGAATTTTTTATTAAATATCCTCTTGGTAGTTAAGAACAGACTTTTTAATTTTATGGTGTATAGCTTGCTGCCAATGTTATCAGCTGCTCTGCAGTCTCAGAAGTGACCAGTTACCTAGGCAAGAAAACAATGCCACCTTCAGGCTCTCTGGCTAACGTCAGTGCCCCCGATCTTCTCCCCTACAGCAGAGACAAAATTGCCTAAATATCTTCTCTATACTCAAGAACGGACCTTTTTAATTTTGTGTATAGCTTGCTACCAATGTTATCAGCCGCTGTGCAGTCTCAATGTGTAAAATTGCAACATGCTTGTAAAAAAATTTAAATGATTAAATATCCTCTCTGTACTTCGGAACGGACTTTTTAATTTTATTGTGTATAGCTTGCTGCCAATGTTATCAGCTACTCTTCAGTCTCATAAGTGACCAGTTACCTAGGCAAGGAATCAATGCCACCTTCAGGCTCTCTGGCCAGCTTAATTGCCCCTCCTTTCTGCTCCCCTGCAAGCAGTTTTGTCTCTGATTTAGGGAAACCGATCGGGGGCACTGAAGCTGACCAGAGACCCTGCAGGCAGCATTGATTCCTTGCTTGGGTAACTGTCCACTTCTGACACTGCAGGGCGGCTGATAAGATTGGCAGCAAGCTATACACAATAGAATTAGAAAGTCAGTTTTCTGTACTCCAAGAACAAACTTTCTAATTCTATTGTGTATAGCTTGCTGACAATCTTATCAGCCGCCCTGCAGTCTCAGAAGTGGACAGTTGCCCAGGCAAGGAATCAATGCTGCCTTCAAGCTCTCCGGTCAGCTTCAGCTCCCCCCAATCGGCTTCCCTAAATCAGAGACAAAGCTGCAGAAGCTTAAGAGAGAGCTCCATTCAGACCTGAAGTGTGACCGGACTATATATATTCCTCGTATATGGCCATGCTGCCTCCTTGGCACAAATCAGCATTCTTATTCTTTCATCCTACTTTTAGGACGGTACGGTGACATGGTGAGTGCTTAAGTCTACACTACACCTCCCCTGACCTTTTTATGTCACGGCACAGGAAAGGCGGGGAAGGTGTGTTTCTGACTTGCCAATGCACTCCACATGACACTTTGGCCACCACCTTGGAAGCGGGAGGAAAAGGTGGGGGGGGCAGCTGGGGGCAAGTGAGGGGCACCAGGTAGGACAACTATATATAAGGAATGTATAGTCCCTTTAAGTCACAAAGCAGAGTCTCTAATGTCAGACCCTTTCATGAGCCATGATCTCATTAAGGAGAGCCAAGACCTCTCATTGCTGATGAGGGGCGAGCTCTATGTAGACCAGTGTCAGGCTTGGCTCATGTCCCTTGTCATGTTGCTAAGCTTGTTTAAAAGGTCAGACGTTGACAAATAGGCTAGTTATCTCAAATGGCGCAAGGAAGAACAAATTTATATATGTTGTGGGGTGGTTTTTTTTTTTTGTGTTTTTTGTTTCCATGGATCATAGCCATACCCTATTTGTTCTCCTTAAAGGGAATCTGTTACCATCTTTTGCTATCCCATTTAAAAAGAGCATGATGTAGGGGCAGAAACCCTGATTCCAGTGATCTGTCACTTACTTTACTGGTTGCTGCAGTTTTCATATAATTACTGTTTTCTTTGCTGCAGTTCTCTAAATGCTGAGCTCTGTATAACCCCACCCACACAGCCGATTGGCAGCTTTTGGGGGAGTGGTTGGACACCATGGTAGCAGGTTTACTAGTCCGCTAGTGATAATCTCCTGTGGATAAAAAACAGTGATTTTTATCAAAACTAGCCTAGTCAGTGAACAATTGCTGGAAACTGTCTGTCTGTCTGTCTACATTTATGCTGCTTTCAGATTAGGTGACGGATTCCCTCATTCAGTGCAGACTATACATGATCCAACTATTACACATTGATAACGGAGTGATTGTGAGATGATATCTGGGCCAGCATGACCTCATTTGTGCCAGATCACAGAAGCATCAAGGGTTGAAACTTGGGATAACATATGGAGCAATGGTAGCAGATGTTTACGGTTCAATTTTCCTCCTTGTAGATCAAGGGACACATACAGAGCCTTCAGTATCGGTATGGCTGCGCTCTGAGTCCGGGGCTGCGCTCTGAGTCCGGGGCTGCGCTCTGAGTCCGGGGCTGCGCTCTGAGTCCGGGGCTGCGCTCTGAGTCCGGGGCTGCGCTCTGAGTCCGGGGCTGCGCTCTGAGTCCGGGGCTGCGCTCTGAGTCCGGGGCTGCGCTCTGAGTCCGGGGCTGCGCTCTGAGTCCGGGGCTGCGCTCTGAGTCCTGCTCCCTATCTGGTCCCTTTATGGTACTTGTTCCATTCCCATTAGCGCTCATGTTCTGTAGGCCTGCCGAACATATCTCTATACAAAACTGGGTCTTCTATAGTTTCACCAGCTAAACTGTAATTAAACCGGGTTCTCTGACTTACGTTGTGGATCGGTGTACGCCATGTCATTGTCTGTTACTAAATCACACAGCAGAGGTATTATAATGTCTCGCTTCAACGATGAAATATGTGTAGCTTGGGGGTTGGTTTTTATAAGCTTGTTTGCTAAAGGTATGTTTCTTATACAAAAGTAGTTCTTAAAAAATGAGGAAGACAAGAATTTCCTTGCAGCGATTACATGTGAGATACATTTTTTTTTTTTTTTTTTCTTGTTTGTAATGTTGTTTAACTTAAAGGCATGCATAGACGATTTTTAGTATTTTTAGGAATCGTCAGATCATTCTAATACACGAAATACATCTATGGGTCACGGATCGACCACGGGACTCCCTGCTGAACTCTGCAGCCTTACAGGTGCACTTGAGGCTGTGATGTTTTGGGTCAGGAGACCGTAGCCAGTCAGAATGCGGACCATGACCTGGATGTGTGAATGTAACAGAAGGGTAAATAGATTTCACAGAAAACTCCATCTTCTCCATTCTGTTGAGTTTACAGAAATCAGACTGCACTCAAGTGCAGTCCAATGACTTCCACACACCTGTTCGTTCGTTCGTTCATTCCTTTCCTCCTTTCCGTCCTCCTTTCCGTCCCTCCTTTCCGTCCCTCCTTTCCGTCCCTCCTTTCCGTCCCTCCTTTCCGTCCCTCCTTTCCGTCCCTCCTTTTCCGTCCCTCCTTTCCGTCCCTCCTTTCCGTCCCTCCTTTCCGTCCCTCCTTTCCGTCCCTCCTTTCCGTCCCTCCTTTCCGTCCCTCCGTTCCGTCCCTCCGTTCCGTCCCTCCGTTCCGTCCCTCCGTTCCGTCCCTCCGTTCCGTCCCTCCGTTTCCGTCCCTCCGTTCCGTCCCTCCGTTCCGTCCCTCCATTCCTTTCCTTTCCTCCTTTTTTCTTCCTTTCTCCTTTTTTCTTCCTTTCCTCCTTTTTTTCTTCCTTTCCTCCTTTTTTCTTCCTTTCTTCCTTTTTTCCTCCTTTCTTCCTTTTTTCCTCCTTTCTTCCTTTCCTTTCCTCCTTTCTTCCTTTCCTTTCCTCCTTTTTTCTTCCTTTCCTCCTTTTTTTCTTCCTTTTCTTCCTTTTTTCCTCCTTTCTTCCTTTCCTTTCCTCCTTTCTTCCTTTCCTTTCCTCCTTTTTTCTTCCTTTCCTTTCCTCCTTTTTTCTTCCTTTCCTTTCCTCTTCCTTTCCTCCTTTTTTTTTCTTCCTTTCCTCCTTTTTTTTTTTTCTTCCTTTCCTCCTTTTTTTTTTCTTCCTTTCCTCCTTTTTTTTTTTTCTTCCTTTCACTTCTTTTTTTTTTTTTTTTTTTTCCTTTCCTTTCCTTTTTTTTCCCTTTCCAATATTGGATCATTATTTTGTACCCATTTGTGATTTGACAAAGCAGCCTTATAAAGTTGCCCCCCCCCCCATCCTCAATGAAACCGCACAAATCCAACATTGCGACACTTCTTGCCATGGGGCTGACTGACCATGTGGCGCAGCATGTGACTGTGATGTTTTGCGCAGCTTCTGCATTTCCTTTCACATTGTAACACGGTAATATATGTGTATATTGCCCAAGTACTGTAATCTGTGCCCCATGGTGGTCACTGGGTTGCCCCCCAGACTTTGCATTTCCTGACTGCTCTTCTCTACTCCATATACTTTCAGAAAAAAAAAAAGTATGTCCGACAATGGTAGCATCAGTGTCCAGGGTGGTGTTTGTGGGGTGGGGTTTGCAGAGCTTCGTACTAATGGCAGGCTGCCCCCTGACACATAGGACCATAGGAATTTTCCATCTTCCTGTCGAACACCAGGAAAATATTCTATAGAACAGAGCGGCCTCTGTAGGGAGGGGACACAGCGCTGCGATTCATGTGTGTGAATGGCAGAATATATACTGATGATTATAAATATTGCTTTCCATAGTAATGGAACCTGAAAAGTGTAAGATCTGATTCTGAGCTGCGGAGTGTGTGCGGTGTATGGCGAGGATGACACGAGCCCTGGTGTCCTGCAGGACAGATCCACAGTGTTCTGCATGGGACTGCTGGGTCCGAACAGACCCCTACTGTTCATACAGGTAGTACAGAAATAGCCATTTTTGATCTAACACCTTTTGACAGGCTCCGATACAGAAAACCATTACCTGATTATTGGAATTCCTGGACCCCCTGGTCGTACATTTTAAAGGGATTATATTGTACATATAAAAGGGTCTTCAGGGTATAAAATAACTAATATACAATCAATGTAGGATTCCCCCTTAACTATCTTCTCCTAATATTGTAGGAGATAATAATAATAATAATATTTTTATAAAAATATACTTTTTATATACATATATACATTACTATATAAAAATATACACTGTAATATATAAATGTATTAATATATAAATCTAAAAAAAATATAAATTAAGTAAATATAATTATAAAATATATATTTTATATAAATACAAATATATTATATAAATATATTTATATAATATATCAATAATAAAAAATATATAATCAATAATATCTATATAAATATATTTATATAATGTATTTATATAAAATATATATTTTATATAAATACAAATATATATTTTATATAATATAAAATATTTTTAATATAAATATATTAATCAATAATATACAATATTTTTATTTATAATATATTTGTATTTATATAAAGTATATATTTTATAAACTTTATATTTTTTTTTTTAGATTTATATTTTATAAATTATATATTAATACACTAATATATAATGAATTATATTTTATATAGTAATGTATATATTTATATGAAAAGTATTTTTATATTATTTTATTTTTTTTTTTTTCTACAATTGCGTTCAATTGGAGTATGCATCCCAGATAACACTCATTCATGAACGTTCACCCAAAAAAAAAAAAAAAATTTATGGTTCGGGAAAATTCCATGGATCTAAAATATCCTGTGGTAATCTTCTTTGGAAACTGCTAGTGCACAAACATTTACAGATGTCCTAGACTGCTCCTTCCAATGTAGCACTATGCTAGTATGCTAGCATTTTTTCAGAACCATGTCCTATTCTAAAGGGGTGTGTTTTTTTTTTTTTTTTTTTTTTTTTGTTTTGTTTTTTTTTTTTGCTAAATTTTTTTAAGTAATGCTAAAATGAGTCTACAAACATGCATTGACCTTCTGTATTCAGTGCCAGTAAATAGGATATTTTATACTTAATTTTATAAGCAGCAGAAAAAAAAAATCCGTTACCATTTACGCTTTTTTTAGTTGTGTGGATTTTGTTCAACATTCTACCAGCACTAATGGTTCTGGAACATCCTTTCCTCTTACTTTTCCAGGATGCATTGTTCCTATAATTAGCCAATTGTGTGTGTGTGTGTGTGTGTGTGTGGTTTTTTTATTTATTTTTTTTTTTTTGGGTGAATGGTTTGCATATCCTTAAACGGCCGCCTGTCTGCTACTTGCTTGCTGATAGACGGTCATCTAAAGCCTGTTTACGCCGGCCGACCACTTTTCCTATGCACCAGAACGATCAGTTCTCTACATATCCTGTATACACGGAACAATTTTTTTTTTTTTCTTTTTTTTTTCCCCTGCTTAAAATAAATCACCCAACTCATTCGTCAGGTGATTCGGATGCTTGTTTGCATTACCACCTTTGTTTGACTGTTTCTAGGAACTTTAATTCTTGATAATCAGCCATTGTGAAAATAAAAAATATTTGCACATTGTCTCCTAAATAACCATAGTACCTGGCATCTGACTAGTCCAGCTATACTCTCCACACAGGGCTACAGCCAGCATTGAAGATGCAGCTTTGTCCCAAACCTATAGGCACTACTGTACAGATCCTTAAAGAAGCACTCCCGTTATTTTTTTATTTTATTTTTTATTTTTTTTTTATTCTTTTAAACCAGTGTGTTCAATATTGTATGTGCAAATCCACACTGAGAATCTGCAGCATTTCCATCCAGTGTGAACTTGTATGTATCATACATTTAATATCTGCTCACATTACCATTATATGAATTGGTTCCAAAGGCAATTCCAGCCCTGACATGTTAGAGGTTTTCCAAGAAGAAAGTTTATTTAATCAATAGATCTTGGAATATTAATAAATTCCACAATTGGATCTGATTAAATTTTTTTTTTTTTCTTGTGCTGAGATAATCTGTTATATGGTATGTGTCCCTGCTGTGTACTGTGTAATGGCCGTGTCTGACTATACAGGGACATGTTCTGATCATACCACATCTTCTGGACTAGGATGAAGGAAAGAAGTATACAGGAATTATAGAATGGGATTGTAAATTATTCTCTCCTTGATTATAAAACATTGCTTTAAAACAGGCAGGGAAATGTTTTACCTCACAGAAAAGAATAAGCTGTGATCCCTGTGCTGTAATAATATGCTCCTGCTGTGTACTGTGTAATGGCCGTATCTGACCGTACAGGCACATGATCTGATCATACCATATCTCCTGGGAGGGGGAGGAATTTAAAAAAGTGTACAGAATTTACAGCATGGGATCATAGATGACTCTTTCTGTGAGGTAACACATTTTCCTGGCTAAAAAAAAAAAAATAGGTAAAAGAATTATTTGCGATCCCGTGTTGTAATATCTGTATACTTTTTTTTTGTGTCCCCACCCCAAGAGATGTAGTATGATCAGACTATGTCCCTGTATGGTCAGACACAGCCATTACACAGTACACAGCAGGGACACATATACAAGATTATCTCAGCACAGGAACTTTTTTTTTAATCAAATTCATTTGTGAAACTTATTATTATTCCAAGATCTATTGATTGATTATAATGAATATTGTTCATAGGACAACCCCTTTAAGAACACAGCTGTAGACCCTGCCAGATAACATTAGGCAATGCCCCAAAAAACCACGAGAGCAGTAAAAGCTTTGTTTAGAGCCTGTTGCTAGTCCCCACAATGCAGCGGTACAATCTGGGCAAGAGAAGGGGAAACAGCAAGGGGTCCGCACAATGATAGGATGACTAAAGAAATAAATACATTTCCCAAAAAAAATAAAAAAATACAATTTAGCAACACACAAATCCCAAGTGATTTTATGTACCATCCTGTCAGGAAATGATATAGACAGTAAAAAATTAAATAAATCAAATCACAGTATGCGTGGGCTGGAGGGGAAGATGGGGGGAGGTTGTTAGAGGCCTGCTACTGAAACGCAGGCTGTTTGTTTTTTTTAGGATAAAGCATTATATTTGGATTATTCAGTGTGTGTTGCTGTTTTCAGAACTATGAAGATGACCCAAACTTAAAGGGATTTGTCCCATGAACATAATTTATTTTAATCAATTGATCTTGGAATAATAATAATTTCCACAATTGGATGTGATTAAAAAAAAAAAAAAAAAAAAATGTTCCTGTGCTGAGAATCTTGTATATGTGTCCCTGCTGTGTACTGTGTAATGGCTGTGTCTGACCGTACAGGGACATGTTCTGATCATATCACATCTCCTGGGCCGGGAGGAAAGAAAAATGTATAGACATTACAACAGGTAAAACTTTCTGTTTTTAAGAAAATGTTTTACCTCACAGAAAGAATCATTTGCAATTCAGAATTGTAATGGGGTTTGTTTTTTGTTTTTTTGTTTTTTTTTCCGTTGCATAAAGGCCATGTCTGACCATAGAGGAACATGGTCTGATCATATCACATCTCCTGGGCTGGGGAGGGCGCAAAAAAGGTAACCAGATATTACCGCATGGGATCACAAATGATTCTTTCTTTTGAGGTAAAATAGTTTCTTAAAAATAGGCAGGGAAATGCTTTACCTCCCAAACAGAATCCGCTATGATCCTGGGCTGTAATATCAATCACCTGCCCAGGAGCTATGGTATGACAATGTCCTTGTACACATCTGTGGTTTTTAACGCGGTGCAAAACCCGTTCCTTTTGTCCTCATATATTTTATAATGTCCTTGTACAGTCAGATGTGGCCATTATGCGAAAAAAAAAAAAAAAAGAGAATACAGCTATTACAACACTGGATTGCAAAGGATTCTTTCTTTGAGGTAAAACAGTTTCTTAAAAAATAGTCAGGGAAATGTTTTATCTCACAAAAAGCTGTAATATGTGTATACTCTTCTGCCCAGGAGCTGTGGTATGATCAGACCATGTCTCTGTACAATCAGACATGGCCATTACACAAAAAAGAGCATACTGATATTACAATATGGGATCGCCAAAGAGTCTTTCTTTGAGGTAAAACATTTTTCTTAAAAACAAGCAGGGAAATGTTTTACCTCCCAAAAAGAATTAACTATAATCCTGTGCTCTCTGTATACTCTTTTTTTGTATCCTCCCCTGCCCAGGAGCTATGGTATGATCAGACCATGTCCCTGTACAATCAGACAAGGCCATTACACAAAAAAAGCATACAGATATTAT